>NW_015177023.1:501538-501715 GCF_001447785.1 Gekko japonicus | reverse complement strand
GCAATTTGATCTCTAGTTCCTGTACCTCTTCGAAACCCAGCTTGTACTTCTGGCAATTCTCTATGCATGTACTGTTGAAGCCTAGCTTGTAGTAGAGCATGAACTTGCTAGCGTGTGATATGAGTGCAATTGTACGATAGATTGAACATTCCTTGGCATTGCCCTTCTTTGGGACTG
>NW_015177023.1:487813-500635 GCF_001447785.1 Gekko japonicus | reverse complement strand
GTCCACTTCAGCCTCTTCTGTATCAGTGGTTGGGGCATAGACTTGGATTACTGTGATGTTGAATGGTTTGCCTTGGAATCGGACCGAAATCATTCTGTTATTTTTGAGATTGTATCCCAGTACCGACTTTTATACTCTCTTGTTGACTATAAAGGCCACACCATTTTTTCTACGGGATTCCTGGCCACAGTAGTAGATATAATGGTCTTCTGAGTTAAATTCGACCATTCCTGTCCACTTTAGTTCACTGATTCCTAAGATATCGATGTTCAGTCTTGCCATCTCATTTTTGACCACGTTAAGCTTACCTTGATTCATAGATCTTACATTCCAGGTTCCTATGCAGTATTGTTCTTTGCAGCATCGGACTTTCCTTTCACCATCAGACACATCCACAACTGAGCGTCCTTTCGGCTTTGGCCCAGCCGCTTCACACTTACTGGAGTTACTTGTACTTGCCCTCTGCTCTTCCCCAGTAGCATATTGGACACCTTCCGACCTGAGGGGCTCATCTTCCGGAGTCATATCTTTTAGCCTTTTGATACTGTCCATGGGGTTTTCTTGGCAAAAATACTGGAGTGGGTTGCCATTTCCTTCTCCAGAGGATCACACTTGGTCTGAGTTCTCTGCTGTGGCCTGTCCGTCTTGGGTGGCCCTCCACGGCATAGCCCACAGCTTCATTGAACCACGCAAGCCCCCTCACCACGACAAGGCAGTGATCCATGAGGGGGAAGAATTAGCATAAGTACAAGTTATTTAAGGACATCGGAAATTTAGGGGAAAGTGCCATTAATAGGAGTGTGACTTAAGGTTTGGTATGTGGAGTGGGGATAATTTCAGTGTACTGTTAACTGTTCTCTAGGTAGCACTTGCAATATATGATTCAGTTTCATAACTAGGGATGGGCACAAACCGGGAGATGCAGTTCAGTTCGTGGTTTGTGATGAGCCCTGTTCATGAACCACAGACTGCCATGAATTTTGAGCTGCCTTACAAACTGGTTCAGTTTGTGAGGTTTGTGGCTGAGTAGAAGGCCCTCCCCAGCATGATAGAGATGCCAAACTTACAGGGGAACTTTGTCTGACTCTCCTCTACCTGCCCTCCAAGTTTGGTGAGGACTGGAATTATAGGCCATACAAATTATAGGCCATACAAGTTATGGCCCCACCAGGAAAGACACCAAACTTGGAGGGCAGGCAGAGAAGAGTCAGATGGAGACACCAAACTTGGAGGGCATGTAGAGGGGCATCCAGGGAAGATCCACTGCAAGTTTGATGTCTCTATCTTGCACAAGATCTGTTCTATACACTGCTGAATATGTGGCTGTCAAAATGTCTGAAGTTCAGGAATCTATAGAATGGATCCTGTGCAAGTTTGAAATCATCAAAGTCACAGGGGCCTCTCCCAGATGCTTCTCTACATGCCCTCTAAGTTGTTGTTTTGAAGTTTAGTAAACATTTTGATTGAGCAGAGACAGTCTGGGAATGTATCTGCCCACGAACCCGCATGTACCTCCATGAACAACGTCAACGTTTGTGCTGGGTACCCTGCCATGAACTTGACTTCATGAACCACAAATGGCAACATTTGTGATGAATTTTGCTTCGAGTTTCAGTTTGTGCCCATCCCTCTTTATAATAACCCTGTAAGATATCTGTTATTTTCTGTGTCTATAGATACTTTCATTCTGCAGACTAAAATAAACCCTCATCTGTTCCTTTTTTATAGATCAGAAACTCAGGCTGTCACTTGCTCAAAGCCAACCAGTGAGTATCCCTGATTTTGCTGGCTTTTTTAGTTTTGTCTGTTCTGTTTTTTGTGCCATTAATAGGTGGATGAGCAGTTTATGTAAGATCCATGTTAAAAGTCTATTCAAGAAGCTATTCAAACAGTAAACCATTTTGGCTCAGATAAAACTACTACCACTAAATATATATATATAAAAACTCTCCTGGTACACTATTGATCATTAAAAGTTAAAGCCACAAAGCTTGCAGCGTTATCAAGCAATATCTACTAAATCCTGGAAGCATGGAAGATAACTGAAATGTAATCTACTACATAGCAGCTCCGCCAGTGATGGATAGTGAAAGAGAAGCAGAACTAATGAAAAATTAATGAAAACAGTTAGTTCCATAAGAAAAATGATCTGTTTTCTTCCACCTTTGTATCGATTTTAACTGCCCCTGTAATTGGAAGAGTATAATTTTATCCTAGGGTAAATCAGAGTGGGGGTGAGAAAGGGAGCATATCATTCTGGCTGTGTTGCTGACATGGTTTTAGCTACACGAACCAAGCTTTTTCCTTGGGATGTTAGGTTTCATGTGAATCTAGACTTTAAGTATTTTTGTTTCCTGTTTAGGCAAACTGCCATGAATTTGCCTAAAGCCACTTACTGCACAAGCTGTAGAAACTGAGAATTTTAAGAATAAGTATGCAGAACAAAATATTGGAGACATTTATTCCATGTAGCATGATGGGTTCAAACATGTGTACACCTAGGATGGTTTCTGATTGATCATTATAATGGCATAAATATTCTCTCAAAAGCATGCTTGAAAATGGCGACACAAGAGAAATGAACATACATAGTAGAGATGCATGAAAGCCTTCAAAGACCTTGCAGGATCACTCCAGTGTGGCTGTTATGAGAGAAAGCAATCCTAACTAACTGTTGGTTGACCATTTCGATATTAGATTAGTATGGGACTTAGTAATATGACATTTTGTTATGCCTTCCTGTACGTTTGTACTGCTTTTTTGCCTTAATAACGTGAGTCATTTTTTTTGTACAGTCTGTCTAAAACTGTGCTTGCTGTTCCTGAAAATGAGTTTATTTAGCACAGTGGTTCCCAACCTTTTTGATACTGAGTTGGCCCAAGGGTTTTTGGTGCCCTAGGCAAACTATGACCTTCGCACTCATCTACTCCAGCATTGTATTTTCTATAGAAATCACCCAGCTGTTTTTGAGAAAATGACAAATATCACACAAAGGGTGCAGCTGCCCCCACGATGAACTTCAAGCAGATGGGAGTTCATCTCCTCCTCCTCTTCAAGCTGGACCAGAGCTGGAGTTTAAGGAGGATTGCTTGGGATGGGCCAGGCTGAAGAGAGATGTGAAGTGGCAGATGCCAGGGAAGAGGTTGGCAGCAAGGGGTTTGGTGCACAGCAGGTGGAGGGCAGTGAGGCACTGCAGAGCAGTGGGCAAGAGGCTGGGCTAGTGAAGGAGCAGCACCAAGATATAGCCCACACATGCACACACCTCTTTTTTCCATGGCATACTGAACAGCTCCTACCAACTCTCCAATCTTCCCCACCTTCTTTCAACTATTACCATGAAGTTCCTGATTGCTGGATGGGCTCCCCCCCCCCCCGTTATTATTACAAAGAAGGAAGCTGAGATGAGAACTTGAGAAGTTGGCAAGAGAAAAGAAAGAGAAGAATGCAAAGGGTAGGAGCAACCATTAGGGAAGCCTGGCCTGCAGACCACTTTCTGAGGCATTGTAACCCACTTTTGGGTCCCTACCCACAGTGGGAAATATTAATTTAGCACATGTTCCTGACTTGCTTCCTCAGTGCAGCTATTGAATAGGGCTGCCTTATCAGAGAAATGAGGCAGAGCTTTGCTAGCAAACACAGTCGTGTGGTGAGCAGCAGAATAAACGACAAAATATTCCTCTCTGAAGCATTAAAGCATCCCCTAGGAATGAGGGCTTGGGATTTTAACCCTATTTAGACAGCAAAGAAATGGAAAGAGATCATCTTCACGCAGTGTGTGGTTGGGTAGTTTTGTTGATTTGTGGGTTCAAAATGAATATAACAGTTTCTCAGTATATGATATTATATATAAGGATATTGTGGTCAACAATATCTTAGTCTGAGAAAGACATTACTGGAATCTGGCAGTTTGCATCTAATTGTTTTATAACAATGCTACCAGCAATGGACATCTCTTCCTGGGGAAAGGACTAATGAAAATGTAATTAAAATTCACAATATATCTGTTCATAATTAATTCATTAGTCACAGCAGACAATTAATGTTTTCGTCCCCACTAACCACTTATACTTTGTAACCCAGAAATCAACAAGTAGGATATACTTACATCTAAAAGTATGTTATTTACAGAGCCATCCTAAACAGTTACACCCTTCTAAGCCCAGGGCTATTTTTGGGCAGGAACGCACAGGAACGGAGTTCCGGATGGATCCCGAGCTGGCCACCCCCAGCAGAAACTTATTAGCATAATAGGCCACACCCAACAGCAGAAACATATTAGGATTGGTTACATTAGGGGTGTGTGGCCTAACATGCAAAGGAGTTCCTTCTACAAAAAAAAGCCCTGGGTTTTGACAACAAACAAGGTAAACAGAATAAGAAGCAAAAGGTGGGTGTGGCTGGATGACCACTTTTGGTAACATGTGGGTGTGGCCTAATGTGCTAATGAGCTGTGCTGGTAGGGGTGTGGCCTAATATGCTAATGAGTTTCTGCTGTTGGGCGAGGCCTATTATGCTAATGAGTTCCTGCTGGGCTTTTTCTACAAAAAGAGCCTTGTCTAAGCCCATTGACTTCAATGGATTTAGAAGGGTGTAACTTGTTAGAGTCAAAAATGCATTCTAAGTCCTTGACATTAATTTACTCTTCTGCTGTAATTCAGATATTCCAAGATGAGAAAAAGAGAGGAGGGTTAGCAGTTCCAATTATAAAAGTATATTATCAAGCGGCAGGTCTGTTCTGGATTGCAGATTAAAAATCCAGGACAAAGAATAGTAAAACTTGAATCAGCAGACCTAGATGAAAGCTTACATAATTATTTATGGATAAATAAATCAACCAAAACTATCATAATACATGAACGGAATCATATAATTAGAGATGGACTTTTGAGAATGTGGTTTAAGTGCTGGAATTTATTGAGTCCTCCAAAATCCCTGCTCATGTCCCCAGTAGGAGCTTACCACAATAAGAATATGGGAAATAAAAGTGGTTTCTTAATGTACAGTAGTATGGTAAATGCTCATGGGACACTCATGTCCTAGCAAGATGAAGGAATCAACCTTCAATGGTTACTATATTACCAGTTTCAAGATTAAAGATTATCAACATGGAAAGTGGAGCTCTAAGAGAGATGACTACGTTTGAACAGCTGATTACAAAACAAAAAATCATTTACTACGATGGATATATAAATTACTACTTCAGTTAGAAACAGAAGAACAAGTGAAAAAATGTATTATTAAATGGATGCAGAACTTTAGAGAGCAAATACCTATACACCAATGGGAACAGTTATGGGGGAAAAAAATTAGCTCAGCCAGCCAGGTGTTAAGAAAAAATTAGTATAAAATGTTTTTCAGATAGTATATTACTCCAAAAGATATTGAGAAAGTAGACAAAAACTACAAGGGAAGTGTTAGAAATGCCAAGATATAGATGGACCTTTTTACCATATGTGGTGGACTTGTAAAACAGCAAAACGATATTGGAAGGAAATACATGGAAAAATGCAGACTATATTACAATTTAAATTCCCTATGGAAGCTAAGATTATGCTATTAGTAATACTGCCTAATAAACTACCAAAAGTTTTGGAAGAGATATTTGAATATATGGTGACAGCAGCTAGAATCATCTGTGCAGCAAAATGGAAATCAGATGTCTGTCCAAGCTTAGAAGAATGGGAAAATAAACTTGCTGATTATGCAGTAAAGGTGATTTAACAACTTATTTGAGAAATGGATCAATTTCGAAATTTGAGTAGAGATTGAGTGTTTATTATGTAATCAGGAGACAAACTTAGAATAAGAAACTGTTTAAAATTATATATAAATGTATTGCAATTCATATCTATTACAACACAGAAACAGAATGAGAATAAATTTTGAATATAAATGTATAAAAAGTGGATTTTGAAAAAAAAATTATTTTGAGATATATAATAGACTTTAAACTTTGGTACATTAAAAGCTATAGCTAGTATGTAGAAATGATGAAATATGCAACATAGAATATGTAGCAATGATGACAATAATATAGGTACAAAATAGATCAGTTATGAAATTTGAAATTTAAAATGTTTGAAATAAAGACTATTTTATTTTATAGAAAATGTCTTAAAATTATAATGGAGGGGATGTTGGGGAGAAACACGCTGTTCTGTATACCTTATAATGTATAATAACCTTTGATATATATATAATTTGCTATATAATCTGTATCGCTTTTATATCATTATATCTTGTTCTCTAAAATTAAAAAATAAAGGGTGTAACTTGTTGAGTCAAAAATACATTCTCTTTGACATTAATTTACTCTTCTGCTGTACTTCAACTATGAATTTTTTCACTATTTTCCTATCTGTCCAGGGCTCTTTTCATCCTTGAAATGTCATGAAATAAAGACTGCCCTGTCCATTCAGCAAGACACTACTATGGACACTAATATGACTCTGATGCAGCTGAGCTTCAAAGCTCTGCTGAATATGATATTCTTGAGAACTTCCAAAGAGAAAGGTCCTGAAGGCTTCTGATGTGGAAGTTCTTTCTCCTAACTCCAGATGTATGAGAGTTGTTAATAGTTCTTGGAGAAATGCACCTCAGCTATGCTCACAGATGCTTGCTTTTATTTATATGGACTTCATCTGAGCCCTGGCATTGGTATTTGAATGAGTTCTGGTTCAAATTAAGCTGTGTCTTGGGAGGAAACATTAGTAATAATTTGGAATGTGTCTTCAGCAAAATGCTTTTGATTCTGGAAAATGACTCTCAAGGTTGGAATAAAGTGGCAATAGTGTAAAACAGGCCATCCTTTCAAGATAAATGAAAAAAGAACACAACTTTAAGCCTATAAATAGGGCATGATTAACATTTAGGATACATTCTTAAACTTAGAGGATGTCTTTGTCTAGAGATTATCTGTCCTTTAGCCCCTGCTTGAAAGCCAGTCGAATCCAACTCTAGGGTTGCAGTGCTCATCTCCGTTTCCAAGCCGAAGAGCCAGCGCTGTCCGAAGACATTTTCGTGGTCATGTGGCCGGCGTGACTAAATGCCTTGGCCCCTGCTAGGCTCCCTTAAAATTCTCAGGCCATGGTATGGAAGCTGTGGCCTTATTTTCAATTTATCATGTTTTAAATGATGGTAATCTGTACAGCAGTGCTTCTCAATGTGGCATCTCTCACTCCATGCATTTCCTAGGGCCCACCTGCTCCTTCCTCAGAACACCTCTTCCCCAATCCTCATTGGGGCAGGAAGTGCTTCAGAAGATCCCAGGAGGAACCATGTTTTGGGCTGTAGGGACCATTTGGAAATAGCTGCTCCACATAACAGGATGCTTGGCTTGGGACTTCTTTTTGTAATTTCCCCCCATGGTAGCCATTTTATAATAAGTCATGCCCCCCAAGGAAGCAGTTTGTGTGTAGGCATTTACTACCCTTTCTCAAAACTCCAAAAATGCCCATGGCTCAACAGCTTTATAAAACGAAGAATGGAATGGCCTTTGCTTTGTTGTGTGGGGTTAGACAGGCAGTCTGCATTGCTGCTTCTGGCCTTGCACAAGGGCAAGTAGAGAACAAGGCATGATGCACAGAACCCAGGAGTGTGACCCAACACAGCATAGAGTCACAGATGTCTTGACAACTGAAGGGAAGCCTTTGATCCCATCAACTAGTGCTAAAGTAAATGGAGTAGTTCAAATTCATCATACACAGCATAAATCACCACAATTAAAATGACTGTGTGTGTGCAAGCATTTCAAGAAACACATTTGAAATTGGTTATGTGTAGTTAGAAAGGCCAGAAGTGTTACGGCTCAATTGACTTGGCTTCTGAAATACCAAAATGTTTCATTTTCTCAGCTATGAATCCACAGTGGATGGGAAGAGTCCATCTTAGCTGGCTCCAGAATTCCCTTTGCACCATTTATTCTGACAAACCAGCTTCTTATACCACTGGCCCAAGCCCGGGGGCAATGGCTCAGTGCTGGGACACTTGCTTTGCATACAGATAGTAATAGATCTGTAAAGTACTGGGTTCAGCGCATGGAGATTCGGACTATGACATGCGTTCAGACGCGTTTATTGTACTTCACACACAAGACAAGAGAAACCGGCCCTGCAAGGGACAACTATCTACACTCCACCCGGCACACCCCGGTTCCCATTGGAGGGTTTGAATTTCCCGCCAGAGGGTCTATTGGTGGACACAAAGTGGACTAGGATCCTAGGTGCCCTTTGTGTTTGGGACCCAAGCTCCTACTTTAGCCACGGACCCCTGGTGGCGGTCCACGTACATAACAAGATCCTACCCCCAGTTAAAGGATTTCAGATAGCAGACATCAGACAAAGCCCTCCTCTACCTGAGACTCTGGGGAGTGGCTGCAGTACTGAGGTAGAGTAACTAATTATCTGACTTGGTGTAAGATACCTGTGGAGGTCTACAACTCCAGGACAGGAGATGAAGGGACACAGACATCTGCAAAGTTCTGTCAGTGCCTAGAATAACAGATTACAAGCTTGGGGATCTGCAAAGTATCACAGAAAGGTGGGACCATTTGGAGACTCTCTTCACCCTCAAAATCTCCTTCAATATTCTCTCAGAAGCTTGAGAAGGCTAATTTCCCTTGACCCATTTCCTTTAAATTACTCTAACCTTGATATCAATTGCTCCTGACACATGTTCAGTTCTCCTAAAACCATTTTTTCCCCTTTAAGTTAGTTTGGGAAGTCAGTGTAGAGTGTTAGACTGAGATCTGGCAAACATAGATCCCTGTCTCCGCTCTGCCATAAAGCTCACTGTGCGACCTGGAGCCAGTCATTCACTCTCAAACTTACGTCACAGTGTTGTAGCTAAAATGGAAAACCATGTAAGCCACTCTGAGCTCCATGGATGAAGGATGGGATCAAAATGTCTTAGGTTCAGTATACCTACAGAGTCCATTTAGTATATAGAGACACCCCCCCCCTATCTTGCCTACGTGCTGCTTTTGTGGTTGGCATGAAAGCGACCCCTTTTAGTATTTGGCACAATAATGATCCCGGCACCTTGTACAGTGTAGTAATGTGGCTGGTATTTATATACTAGACCTTTCCTACTTAAAGCTGTGGGGCCTGTTCTGCATAGGCAGGCTTACTGAAAGGATATGACTAGCATCCCCACCACCACCTGTTCATATTGCCTTCTCTTGCCTTGCTCAACAGACGATTCTGCACATTCACGCAAAGCATCCTATGGCCACACTGAAGCCCTTTGCCTGATACTGCCACAACTGCCATTTCAGAGACAATAGCTCACTGTCCTACACAGCTTCCCGCAGGATGACAGGGAAGCAGAAACAGGAGTGCTGCTGTCACCCCCTCTTTAGTCAGGCCAGATCCATACTTAGTCAGGAGAAAGGGAGGGCACAGTGTCTAAAGCAGGGGTGGCCAAACTGCAGCTTGGGAGCCGCATGCGGCTCTTTCACACATATTGTGCCGGCAGGGTGGCTGGGGAAGTGAAGGGGAGGCATGCCTCCCTGGTTGGTCTTCCCTTCCCCAGCCAGTGTTCCCTTTTCTGGGTAGGCTTGAGCTGGGGGGAGCAGAGAAAGAAAGCAACCCCCCCCCCCGTGGGCAGGCTTAGAGAAGGCATTTGTCTCTCTAAACCCCTTCTCCAAGCCAATTCAGCTGGCGTGGGGGCTTGGAGGTCTTGGAAGATGCATTTAAAGTTGCTTTCTTTCCACCTCTCCCTCCATCCCATCTATTTGCTTTATTTCCACCTTTCTTTCTTTCTCTTTCTCCCCTCCCTCCCCATCTAGTCATCATCAATATCTATTTTTACCCCTTTTGTTTTTATTTTTGGCAGTTTCATTTAATGTTAAGAAAAAAGCAAATTTGCATATTTTTCTATAAAACTGTGTGGGCTATATTTGTTTATGTTTTGTGGCTCTCAAACATCTGATGTTTATTCTGTGTGGCTCTTATGTTAAGCAAGTTTGGCCACCCCTGGTCTAAAGCATTAAGATAATAATTCATAAAACTACAAAACTGAACGCTGGAAAGAGGAGTCCTGCGCCTGGCTTGCCCAGGCTGGAAGCAGCTTTCCCTGGGCCAAGCAAAGTTTGCACCAGCCAGGAGCTGCCTTCCCTAGGCCAGGTGAGCCTTGTGCCATCTGGGAACCACCTTCCCTCGGCCAGGAGCTGCCTTCCCTGGGGTGGGCAAGTGGGGTTGCCTAGGGTTGCCAAATTGAAAAATCGCCGCGGCGGGGGACTCCCGTCTGGCGACTGGTGCACGCGTGCCGCACACACGTCACCCAGAAGTGATGTTAGGATGCCGGGCACGCTGGGGGGCGGGGGCACAACCATCCGAGGGAAAACCATAGAGTTTTCCCTCGGATGACCGTGGCCCCGCCTCCAGCGCGCCCAGCATGGTTGCGTCACTTCCGGGTGACACGCACGTCGGGGTGGGGTTCCCCCCAGGGCCCAATCAACCGGTGGCGGGGAATGGGCCTCTGGGGCGGGGGTTTCCCCATCCCCGTGGGGGTGTCTTGGGAAGCCTAGGGTTGCCAGGTCTGGGTTGGGAAATACCTGGAGACTTTGGGGGTGGATCCAGGAGAGGGTGGAGTTCAGGGAAGTGAGGGACCTCAGGAGGGCATAATGCCATAGAGGCCACCCTTCTAAGCAGCCATTTTCTCCAGGGGAACTGATCTCTGTCAGCTGGATATCAGTTGCAAAAGCGGGAGATCTCCAGGCCCCACCTGGAGGCTGGCAACCCTATGGGCGAGGTTCACATGATTCAAGCACTGCCTTCCCTGGGCTGGGAGCCATCTTCACCAGCCTGGCAGGCTCTTCTGTCTGGGGCTGAACCCAGTTGGGGTCTTAGCCTAACTGGAGGGGGCAGGCCATTGGTCCACCAGGAAATTCCCTAGTAGCTGTAATGACCAGTCCACTCCCCTAATGAAAGGTTGCTTAATGTCTTTGCTTTGAGAACAACCCAGTTTCTTTTTTAAGCTCCCTGCTGCCAGCATAAAGGCCAAACTTCTGGGTCACAGCTTCATCTCAGCCCTGCATGCATCTTTAGTAGTTCAAAAGCCTCACACCCCACCCCTTCTTCCTGGGTTGCTCCATCTCTTTCGTCCCACTCTTGCCTTGTGGCTGTTTCCTCACCACTCCCTGTGTGTGGTACAACTTGCCATTCAGCTGCACAAAGCTTCCATTTCCACAATCACTCTTAAGGCACCTCCCAGCCTCCCCCTTCTTTTCCTTCCTCCTCCTCATTCTGTATAATTATGATTCTTCGCCATCTTTTAAAAGACCTTGCCAGTCTTTAATGTCTAAAATATAAAGTATGATGAGATCTTATTCAGGCTGGGTAGGCAACCATTTATTTATGACAGTAAATAATATGATGTTTTCACAAGCAATGTATGAAGAGCCCTGCTGGATCATACCAGTGGTCCATTTAGGCCAGCATCCGGTTTCACACCAGTGGCCAGCTAATGACTATAAGAGGGCCAATAACAGGGCAGAGAGCCCGAAGCCTTCCCCATAGTTGCCTGCTGGCATGGCTATTCAGAGGCTTATTGCCTCTGAATGTGGTTCCCTTTAGTCACCTTGGCTAGTAGCTGCTGAGGGATCTATCTTCCATGAATTTGTCCAACCCCTTTTAAAGCAGTCTATACATCCTCTCACAGTGAATTCCACATTTTAATTATTTGTTGAGTAAAGTAGTGCTTCCTTTTGTTCATCCTGAATCATCAACTTCATTGGTTGCCCTCAAGTTGTAGTATTTTTGAAGATAAACATCTCCCCTCTCTCTGCCCCATGCCTACTTTTATAAATCTCTATCATGTCCCCTCTGCAATCATTTCACTTTACTTTACTCAGTCATTTTACTTAGCCTTTTTACACAGCCTTTCCTCCAACCCCTTAGTTGTCTTGCTTGCCCTCTTCTGGACCTTTTCCAGCTCTGCAATGTCCTTTCTGAGGCACAGCAACCAAAACTGCACAGAGTATCTTAAATGAAGGTCAGCGCAAGTAAGTGTAAGGTGATGCCCACTGGGGTGGGGTGGGCAGGGCTGGATTTAGATGAAGAGAGGCCCTAGGCTACTTCACTTGTGAAGCCCCTCCCAATCCCCCACCCTCACGACTAGAAGAAAATGGAAGAGTGTTATAAACAAAACTGAGTGAAGCCAAGGACGATGACGGGTATTTAAAATTCTTCAATTCACAATTTCTCCTCTAAAGGACATAAGATGTTATTGTTAAATACCATAGTGGAAGAAGATGCAAGGTTTGGAAAGAGTTTACAAACAAAGCAATAAATCTGGCCTTTTGAGGGTGAATATACAAGCCACTCTTGGCTATATGTTTCCCTATTTGCTTTTGTTGAATAAAAAAGAGCTTTTGTGCAAAACCTGGACTGCTTTTTGTATACTCGCTTGGAGTTTGAAAATGGGTCTACAATGATGCAGAACTTGAGAGGGACCCCTCTCTACCCAATAGGATACTTCCTCATGTGATAATCAAACCAACATCTGTTACAGTAGATCTATGTTTGGCATTATCTTTATCTGCATCTGGAACACCTTGGACTTGGCCTATCTTACCAGGTGTGAACTGCAAAATCTAACTATTTGCATTATTTTCTTGTGGCTCTTTAGTCTCTCCCTGTCCAGTAAGTGACTCTTGAATTAGTTCTATATTTTCAGTTTGAGCCAGCATCATGGCTGCTTCCTCATAATCAGCTTGCTGTTCCACATCCTGCTTTGCTGTTTCTCCTTCAGGGAGGTTTTTGTCTGGTTGCATGCAGGTAGTTAGCTCAGGCGGGATAGCTTCACTGCTGGCTCTTGTTG
>NW_015177023.1:433920-486853 GCF_001447785.1 Gekko japonicus | reverse complement strand
TTTTGCCCTACTTCCCAGGGTGGGTGGCCATTTTAACTAAACTCCCTAAACTAAAGCAAACACAAGATGGAGTCTTAACTATAATTTCTCATCTAATAATTCCAGCAGCAGCAAACACAAGGCTCCCAACCAACAATCAATACTAGCCTTTTAAAAGAGCCAACTGCCAAAAAAAAATGTTATATAAAACAAATATGTAAAACTTTTATTAGATTCTGCAATGGCTTTAGAACAATTTATCTACTATTAATGTATGAAGCAGTATTGTTTGAATTTATCGGCATGACAATTGACACCATCAATATTTCTTTTCATATCCAAGAAGTTCTGAGAAAGGGGTTGCAAGTGCATGCTGCAGGCACTGACAGGGCTCTGTGAAGTGTGAAAGATAGACTTCCCTGCCTGAGAGGGGTGAGGCCAGTGCCAGTCACATGTGCTTGCTCTGTTCAAGCCAAGGAGGAGGGAAGGGATGGAAGGGACTTGGGAGAGCTTGCTCGCCTGGTCTATCTGCCCCAGCCGGCCCCCCACTCACACTCTCCCACTGCTTAAAGTGCAGCACATACCACTACTAACCTGACCCTTGAGCTGGGGAAGGCTTGTGCAGCTGGTTGTTGGCTCTGGGCTGCTGGCTCTGGAGTCCTGGAGTCTGTACTCTGAATAGTGGCACCAGGGACCTAGAAGGGGCAGGGCTTGTCAGTCCATCTCCTGCACAGTCTCATCAGGGCTGGCATTGGCAATTGCAGCAATTTGGCCAAATTGGCTCCACGGGCCGCTCCTAAGGGCCCCCCTGCACCATGGCAATCTAGATGGATTTTATTTATAGCTCTAAGATTCTGCAGACTTTGGCTGTGAACTGGGGCCCCACAAAAAGTTTTCCAGTTGGGCCCCAGAGTTTCAAATTGGGCCCCACTGGCTGGCCCTGAGTCTCATAGTTGCTGGGCCAGAGTTGCCCTGCCCTCTCATGAAGTCTTGGGTTTGCAATTCTGGGAGAGGGGAGACTGCCTGCTGGGGGGGCAGGGCTGTGGAGGCCCCCTAGATTTAAAGGCCCTAGGCTTCAGCCTACTTAGCCTATACATAAATCCGGCACTGGGGGTGGGGGAAACACAACTTAAATTATATGCTGATTAAATTTAAACTTAGTGAAAACTGAGAGGGCTATTGAGATTTCATTCCCCATGTCAGCCTGCAAGGGTGAGGGGAAGATTGTGTGTTCCTGGTTGCTTATTTGCCTGTGTGAGGTGCCAGTTCCAGCAAGAAAGCTGTTCAGTGCCTCCTTGCATGGAAGCAAGCCCCAGCAGCACAAGCATGGTGGCATGTCAGTATTTTCTCATTTTACCCAGTGGCTACTTAGGTGGAGAACCAGACCTACCCATGCTACTTTCACAATTATCTCCAAAAGCTATGCAGATAGAAGCAACCCCCCCCCCCCCATACACACACTATTGTCTCCAGGTACTTTGCAGGAGACCATCTAGTCTGCCAATCTGAGTGAACTCAGGGCAGTTAGAAATGCCATGAATTCTGCAGTGAACACAGTCGATAGCTGAACATACCTAACAGGCATGATCACCTATGAGCTGAACATGTAATCTATTGACCTATCCATTGACCACTCTGAATGGCTTCCAAACTGCTTTGAAGTAGCTTTGGTGATAGAATTTAATTTCCTTGCAGTGGTGGAGTTTTATTTCTTTGCTTTATAAGGGGTTTCACACCCAGGAGTTTTGCACTTAGGTCAGGTAAGGTCATTAAATTATATGAAGGGGGAACTATACCTCCCACAAGGCTATGCAAGAATACATGTATAAAATAATGTCAATAACTTAGATTTAAACAAGCACTAAACTGTAAGGTTTTTGTTTGTTTGTGATGGAATGTTTAAAACATTGCATGTTGGCTGGGTCATTTATACCATTGTTGCTGAATGGCAGACAGTGACAGCAAGTCTGTATGGAAAGGGGAAAGGAGGACTACCATTGGGTTCTGTGCAAATGTGCATGCATGAAACGCTAGTGATTTCTCTGTACTGTATTTCCTCACTGAATATTAATGAACAGGCTCAAACTGATTGCGAGCAATGTACAATCAGCTCCCTGTTCACAACTTGCAAACAGATGGTGAGCTGAACCGGGTGTTCGAGCATAACTAATTTCATTACCAAATGGAGTTCCTTATTTTTACCTTTCCAAAAGTGAATACATCACCTGAGTTTAAAAAGAAAAAGAAAAACCACAACTAGACAAACCGTCAATCTTCGGGATTTGTTTGACTTTATCCCTCAAGCACATGTACAGAAGCAATCCCAGAGGCTAGTTTAAGAGGTTTTTGCAAGAGCCAGCACTGTCTGAAGATGTTTCCATGGTCATGTGGCCGGCATGACTAAACACCAAGGTGCATGGAACGCTGTTACCTTCCCACCAAAGTGGTACCTATTTATCTACTTACAATTTCTTGCTTTCGAACTGCTAGGTTGGCAGGAGCTGGAACTAGAGACGGGAGCTCACTCCGTCATGCGGCAACCCTAGAGTCGGACTCGACTGGCTTTCTCCTGCCAACCTAGCAGTTCAAAACCAAGGAATTGCAAGTAGATAAATAGGTACCACTTCAGTGGGAAGGTAACAGCGTTCCGAAAATCAGTTCGACTCCAGTAGCATCTCATTTGTCATGCTGCTCCTTAGACTCCTCTCCCACTCCATGTCCCAGCTGGGGGTTCACAATGGCTGCATTCTGCCCCCTCCATTTGGATGGAACCCCCTTGTGCCAAAGAAGGCCTCCTGGAAACACCCCCAGCAGGACGACGAAGGGACAAACAGAAAGAGGAGCTGAGCCTGAGTCCCCGCAAGTGTTCCCTCTAAGCTGGGTTAGTGTGAGCTAGCTCACAGTTTTTTAGCCTCTGGCTCATACGTTTCTGTCTTAGCTCAGGAAGGATGGCTCCAGAACAAACTAATTTATGCAGCAGCTAAATTGCTCGCTCACAACTTTAATGCAAGTATTATTTATTATTTATTGTATTTATTATTTAATATTTCGTTATTTAGAAGTATGAGCATGGCATGGCAGTACTGCACAGACATATAATGGCAGGTCCCCCAAGAAAAACATTGGCCCCCTGAGCAAACAGTTGTTAGCTACGGGCCTGTATATGGGATTCCTGAATGAACAGAATATCTGGTCAAGTATGTTTCACATGCCGTAACATTCTCTTTCTTTTGACCGCGTTGTTGCAGCCTCTAATATTCACAGAACGTATTGCCATGACAGGAGCCATAATTCCTGTTAAATAATTCTTTGTTGTCAACCCCATCTGTGTCTTGCCTGTTGAGTCAAATGTCCAAGGAAAAGTGATTTCTATTTACCTCTCATATAAGTACAGCCTTGGTGTAGCAGGTTTCCAAATAACAGACCTTTAGGGAGCACATAGCTTGCACACAATCCCAATGTTTGTGTCCCCCTTTCTATTTGATTATGTGTGGTCGGGTTGTTAAGAACCTACAGGAGTGGCCAGAGTGGGGGACTGGGCATTCCTCAGTCCAGAGGACAGTTGCCTCAGAGCCTCCCCTCCCCCATAGCCACCACAGATGGCTTTTCTCATTTTCCAGAGGCAGAAAACTGAGGCAGAAAGATTAAGAATTGGCCAAGGCTACCCAGAGAGAAGGGATACCAGTCTCCAGGTGGGACCTGGGGATCCCCTGGAATTATGGCTCCTCTCCAGACTACAAAGACCCAGCTGAGCTCTGAGCAGGAGCAGGAGACAGAGGGGTGAGTGGTTTTTTACTTGCTTTCAGCTGAAAGGATTCAGCTGAGGATATTGGTGGGAGAACTGGTCTGGGAGTGTGGGGAAGCGCTTAGAGTTGTTGCAGATTCCTGGCTGGAGCAGGAGCAGGAGACAGAGGGGTGAGTGGTTTTTTATTTGCTTTCAGCGGAGAGGATCCAGCTGAGGATTTTGGTGGGAGAACTGGTCTGGGAGTGTGTGGAAGCGCTTGGAGTTTTTGCAGATTCCTGGCTGCTTGAGAGAGGAAAGGGCATTGTTTGACTGTGATTGACTGCAATTGAGAGGAAAAGGAAGGGGCATTGTTTTGCATGTGATTGAGTGCCTGGGTGCATTTGAATAGCTGCTGCCAGCACTCTGCTGGGGGAGGCCTCTATTTAAGGAAACACCTGGCCAGAGGCAGAGGAGACCCAGCTGAGCTCTGAGCAGGAGCAGGAGCAGGAGACAGAGGGGTGAGTGGTTTTTTATTTGCTTTCAGCGGAGAGGATCCAGCTGAGGATTTTGGTGGGAGAACTGGTCTGGGAGTGTGTGGAAGCGCTTGGAGTTTTTGCAGATTCCTGGCTGCTTGAGAGAGGAAAGGGCATTGTTTGACTGTGATTGACTGCAATTGAGAGGAAAAGGAAGGGGCATTGTTTTGCATGTGATTGAGTGCCTGGGTGCATTTGAATAGCTGCTGCCAGCACTCTGCTGGGGGAGGCCTCTATTTAAGGAAGCACCTTGCCAGAGGCACGAGCCTCTGGCACGAGCCGAAGGGCGAGCTAAAGGGCTCTTTGCCCGTGGCTCTTAGCCCAGGGACTCTTGGACTAGGGGCTCTGTGAGACGCCCAAGAAGAGGCAGAAAGTGAAAACCCTAGGCTCCTTGTTTTCCCCATAAAGTAATTTGACTTTGACAAGAAAAAAACACATAAATACAAAGGGATTTAAAAGGGGGATTACATTTACTTATTTTAAAAGAATTATGAAGCCAGAATGCCAGCAGGGGGTTGGGGGCTATCCAGTGTTTTGCACAGAGTGTCACATGTATGACTATCTGCCCACTGGGCAGAAGTCTTGGGTGTGTGCTCGGTGCAAGGAGCTCCTGGTTCTCAGGGAACGTGTGTGCTCCCTTGAGGCCAAGGTGGCTGACCTGGAGAAGCAGAGACAGTCAGCTAGGCGCACAGAAAAGACTCTCGGGGACTTGTTAGCTACGTCCCACTCTGGATCTGGCAGCCCCGCTGCTGTCAGGGAGCATGAGGGTCTAGGGGAAACAGGGCACCGTGCTGAGGATAAGGGGAATGTGCCCTCAGAAGGGACCTCTTCCCCAGCTGGTGAGCGGTTATCCTTTTGCACCAAGGAACCATCCCTGGGCAGGGTGGGAGGGGGGCTCTTGGTAGTGGGTGATTCGATCCTTAGGCAGGTAGACAGCTGGGTGGCGAACCCGCGTACTGACCGTATGGTGACTTGCCTGCCTGGTGCAAAGGTAGCGGACATTACGCGTGTTTTAGATAGGCTGGTAGATAGTGCTGGGGAGGAGCCAGTGGTCGTGGTGCATGTCGGCACCAACGATGTGGGGAAATGCAGTCGTGAGGTCCTGGAGGAGAAATTTAGGCTGCTGGGCAGGAAACTCAAGGCCAGGACCTCCAAGGTAGCCTTCTCAGAAGTGCTACCTGTTCCACGCGCAGGGCCGGAGAGACAGGCACAGATCAGGAGTCTCAATGCGTGGATGAGACGATGGTGTAGAGGGGAAGGGTTCAGGTTTGTTAGGCACTGGGATTCTTTTTGGAACAAGAGGGAGCTGTACAGGCGAGACGGTCTCCACTTGTCCCGAGAAGGAACCAGGCTGCTGGCGCTTAAAATCAAAAAGGTGGCAGAGCAGTTTTTAAACTGAATATTGGGGGAAAGCCGACAGGAGATGAAAAGTCTCTGGTTCGGGTTGGCTCATCTCAGAGAGATGAGGGGGTACCTGTTGCTTTTCTACAGGGAGGTGGATTGAAATTGTCCACTGAGACCATGGCTAGTGACATGGACTGCCTGACAAGGTCTCGAGATTGCAAGAGGAAGGTGGCAGGCTTAACCAGTATGGGAAATTACAGCTGTTTCTATACAAATGCTCGAAGTGTCCGAGGTAAAATCGGGGAGTTGGAGTGCTTGGTGTCAGAGGGAAAAATAGACATTGTGGGTATTTCAGAAACTTGGTGGGATGAGGAAAATCAGTGGGATACGGTGATTCCCGGTTATATATTATATCGGAAGGATAGGGGGGGAAGGGTTGGAGGTGGGGTGGCTCTGTATGTCAGAGAGGGTATAAAGTCCAGAAAGATCGAGAGGCTAAGAGAATTGGATTCGCTTCTTGAAGTTCTGTGGGTTGAAATAGGGGGGCCAAAAGGAAACTTAACACTGGGAGTTTGTTATCGCCCACCGGATCAAAAGATAGAGGAGGATTATAAAATGATGAATGAATTAAAGATAGCAGCTAGACAAAAACACTGTGTCGTAATAGGTGATTTTAACTACCCACACATTGATTGGGTCAATATGTGTTCTAGCCGGGAAAAAGAGATTGAGTTTCTAGACACTCTAAATGACTGTGCTATGGAGCAGATGGTCATGGAACCTACCAGGGGAGAGGCGATCCTTGATTTGGTCCTAAGTAACACTCAAGACCTGGTGAGAGATGTAAAAGTGATTGCACCGCTTGGGAACAGTGATCATAATGTTGTTGAGTTCAACATTTGTACAAATAGGGAATTGGCCAAAAAGACTCACACAACCACTTTTAACTTTAAAAGGGGTAATTTTTCTGATATGAGGGGACATGTGGGGAGGAAACTGAAGGGAAAAGTAGAAAGGGTCAAAACCATTGGGGAAGCTTGGAAACTGTTTAAAACTACAATTCTAGAAGCTCAAATAAAATATATTCCGCAGGTTAGGAAAGGCACAAACAGGTATAAGAAAAAGCCTACATGGTTAACAAACAAAGTAATGGAAGCTGTAAAAGGTAAAAAGGATTCCTTTAAGCGGTGGAAAGCTAGTCACAGTGAGGCTGATAAAACAGAACACAGGCTATGGCAAATAAAATGCAAGTCTGTGGTCAGGCATGCAAAAAGGGAATATGAGGAGCATATAGCAAAAAACGTAAAAACCAACAATAAAACTTTCTTCAAATACATTAGAAGCAGGAAACCAGCCAGGGAGGCAGTGGGGCCCTTGGACGACCAAGGGGTAAAAGGAGTATTGAAGGATGATAGGGAAATGGCTGAGAAGCTAAATGCATTTTTTGCCTCCGTCTTCACTGTGGAAGATGAGAGGTGCTTGCCCACTCCAGAGCCGCTGAGTTCGGGAGGGGTGTTGAAAGACCTGAGTCAGATTGAGGTGACGAGAGAGGAGGTCCTAAAACTGATAAACAACTTAAAAACTGATAAATCACCAGGCCCAGATGGCATACATCCAAGAGTTCTGAAAGAACTCAATTGTGAACTTGTGGATCTCCTGACAAAAATATGTAATCTCTCCTTAAAATCAGCCTCCATTCCTGAGGACTGGAAGGTAGCTAATGTCACTCCCATCTTTAAAAAGGGTTCCAGAGGAGATCCGGGAAATTACAGGCCAGTCAGTCTGACGTCGATACCGGGTAAATTGGTGGAAACCATTATTAAGGAAAGAATTAGTAGGCACATAGATGAACAAAACCTATTGAGGCAGACTCAACATGGGTTCTGTAAGGGAAGATCTTGTCTCACTAACCTGTTAATGTTCTTTGAGGGGGTGAACAAACATGTGGACAAGGGGGATCCAATAGATATTATTTACCTTGACTTCCAGAAAGCTTTTGATAAAGTTCCTCATCAAAGGCTCCTAAGTAAGCTCAAAAATCATGGGATAGAAGGACAAGTCCTTTTATGGATCAAAAACTGGCTAGTTCATAGAAAACAGAGAGTGAGTGTAGGTGGGCAATTTTCTCAGTGGAGGGTGGTAAGCAGTGGGGTACCGCAGGGATCAGTACTTGGTCCACTGCTTTTTAACTTGTTCATTAATGATTTGGAGTTGGGAGTAAGCAGTGAAGTGGCTAAATTTGCGGATGATACGAAGTTGTTCAGGGTGGTGAAAACCAGTGAGGATTGTGAGGCACTCCAAAGGGATCTGTCAATTTTGGGCGAGTGGGCGTCAACATGGCAAATGGGGTTCAATGTGGCCAAGTGCAAGGTGATGCACATTGGAGCCAAAAATCCTAACTATAAATACACGTTGATGGGGTCTGAACTGGCAGAGACTGATCAAGAGAGAGATCTTGGAGTTGTAGTAGATAACTCACTGAAAATGTCGAGACAGTGTGTGACTGCAATAAAGAAGGCCAATGCTATGCTGGGGATTATTAGGAAGGGTATTGTAAACAGATCAGCCAATATCATAATGCCGCTATATAAATCAATGGTGCGACCTCATCTGGAATACTGTGTGCAATTCTGGTCACCACACCTTAAAAAGGATATTATAGCTTTGGAAAAAGTGCAGAAAAGAGCAACTCGAATGATAAAAGGGTTGGAACACTTTCCCTATGAGGAACGGTTAAGGCGCTTAGGGCTCTTTAGCTTGGAGAAACGACGACTGAGGGGTGACATGATTGAGGTTTATAAGATTATGCATGGGAAAGAGCAGGTAGAGAAAGGTACTTTTCTCCCTTTCTCACAATACAAGAACTCGTGGGCACTCCATGAAATTGCTGAGCGGTCGGGTTAGAACGGATAAAAGGAAATACTTCTTCACCCAAAGAGTGATTAACACTTGGAATTCACTGCCACAGGAAGTGGTGGCAGCTACAAGCATGGACGGCTTCAAAAGGGAATTAGATAAGCAAATGGAGCAGAGGTCCATCAGTGGCTATTAGCCACAAGGTATAGATAGGGACTCTGGGGCAAGTGATGCTCTGTATTCTTGGTGCTTGGGGGGGTCAACAGTGGGAGGGCTTCTAATGTCCTGGCCCCACTGGTGGACCTCCTGATGGCACTGGTATTTCTGGCCACTGTGGGATACAGAGTGTTGGACTGGATGTGCCTTTGGCCTGATCCAACATTGGCATCTCTTATGTTCTTATGTTCTTAAAGATCAGTTCCCCTGGAGAAAATGGATAATTTGGAAGGTGGACTTTGGTGGCATTGTACCCTGCTGAAGTCCCTGTCCTCCTCGGGCTCCATCCTCAAATCTTCAAGAGTTTTCCAACCTGGAGCTGGCAACCTTACCCCCCCCAATCCCCTGCTGGTGGCCATGGGGGACCTGGCAACCCTACCTAAGAGGGGCTTGGACATACTTACAGATTGCCCTATCTGACCACCTGGCTGTGCAAGCGCCAATCACGTGTCTCCATTAGTGACTAGGGCCAACCCAAGCACTGTTATTTCGTTATAGGCCATAGGCCAGTTGGACTAGGCATGCCACAAGCTGCAGGGTGGCTGTCCTCCAGCCTTGTGCCGCTTCTTGCCATGGCATCTGCCTGCCAGCATGGGGCTGCAGTTTGTGCCACAGTCCATCTCTAGGGATGGGGAGGATCTGGCCTGACTGCAGCAGCCTGCTGGAAGATCTCCAGGTCCCACCTGCAGAATGGCAGCCCTACCAATCTGCCCTCTATAGTAATGGGAGAATGGTGCCCTAGGCAATTGCCAAGGTCTGCCCACCTGTTAATGATGCCAGAGGAGGATGTATATTCCCAAAAGATATATCCAGCCATTTCAACTATGCACAGAGGAACATCAGTGTATGTGCATCTGTATTCCCATTGGCTATACATGAGGAAGTCAGAAGATGTCACTGGCTGGATACAATAGAAGACCTGAGAGTTCCAGAGGCACATTTTCCGGACAGCTGGACTCTTGGTGTGGGACCAAGAAGTGCCTGCAACACTCGAAAGAAATTCCTCATCAACGTTCTTAACTATTGCAATGCACTTTGCCCATAATAACAATAATGCAATTTCACTTGATAAAATATTATCTGCCTTTTCTTTTTTATACTTCCCAGAAGAGTGCAGAGTTGTTGTAATTTCATATGGCATTAAATAGGATTTTTGTATCCTCACCAAATATTGCAGCAGCTTATCTATGCTGTTAGCAGGATCTTTCTATTTACATTATCTGTATTCTTCAAGCAAAAAAACTCCCAAACAAACCATTGTTTCCAGTTGTTTAATAAAATATGACAGCACTCTTAAAGTAACCCAGAACCTCTTTCCTATAATGCTGTAGGAATTGCTAATAAAATATTTACATGAAAAATAAAAGGTTTGAAAGGGGGAGGTTTTTACTTTAAAAAAAAATCAGCTTGTGATAAGAAATCTGGGACAGAAAAGGACATACCAATTGCTGCCGCTTGCACACACATCGGCCGGCTGGAACTGGTTTCACTGGCAGTTGCCCAAGGACAAACGCCACAGGGCTGCTGACTCTATGATGCCCTTTGGTGGTGTGCCTGGGTAAGCCAGACTCTCTTAAAAGAGGAGCTTGGCATAAAGGGAGACAGAACTGTGCTCTTTAATGCCAGCTTCAGAGGCTTGTGTTCTTCAAGCCTCAATTAAAAACGCCTCAGTCTTGTTCTACTTACTTGCCAGAGGACAGGGTGGAATTTGCTTTTCTTCTATAACTCCTTAGATTGCTTTTTATGACAGCAAAAGTTGGCATTTGCCTGCAGCATGGCAGAGCAAGAGAGAGAACCATTCTGGTTCCAGGCTGTTTACACACACACATACCCCATACAGTATTACAGAGAAGTGAAGGTATTTGATGTGCTGTCTTGGAGAAGCACCACAAAGGGCTAAAAGTGCAGTTAATTTGCAGTGTTTCTCAACAGCAGTGCCTTTTTCCCAGGGAGTTCAATCTAACAGCAGAGGCAGGGCTGAGGTAATGATGCTGAAACTGTGAATGGCACTGTGGTTGTTTTTTTTTGGGGGGGGGGGAGGTGTTCTTCTTATAATGTGATCTTAAAATCATATCTCATTAAGCAGGCCTAGCACTGCAAGCTGCACACTGCAGTCATCTTACATATTTTGGCTATAGCAGCCTGAGGCAAAGGTTTTAGGATATTTCATAAAGCTATCAGGATAACATGCCTTTTTTGTATGAAATAGGAATGTGAAAAGAACCTCTTGTTCATCTACATTCTACACAGAAAGAGACAGACAGACAGACAGACATGGTTACAAACAACTAAAGCTGGGAAAGGCAGGGGCTACTGGTACACACAATTCCCCTCTTACTGTAGGGAAGGGGTTGTGGCTCCTTGGCAGAAGCTCTGCTTTGCATGCACACGGTCCCAGATTCAATCCTCAGCATCTCCAGTTAAAGGGATCAGACAGCAGGTGATATGAATGACCTCTCCCTGAGACTCGGGAGAGCTGCTGCCAGGCAGAGTAGACAGGACTGAGCTTGATGGACCAAGAGTCTGATTTAATAGGTGTTGACAATTGCATGCAGAAACAGCATCAGACACTCTAACCACTGCACCACATTCTGCCATTGTCACCAGACATATTCATGCTGACGATGGAAACATTTTCAGCCACTGTATGATGTAAATTGCTGCTTGCTGGACTCATGGTTTGCCTGTTCCTACATCATGTTTCTGCAAGGAAGCATCACCTAGGGAAGGAAGAAGGCTGGTCATATGGTCCTGTGCACACTGCTCCCTTGAGCTCCCAGAGGAGAGGCTAGTGTTACATACAGGTATCCAATGTCTTAATGCAGCACTTGCCATTGCTTTGTCCCAGCTGCACCTGCTTGCTCCCACTGTTTGAACTAGAGGCTGTCACTTATTGAAAACAAAAGCATTAAGCTTTCCTGCATGTTGTTTTTGTTAAAAGTTCCTTTCATCCTAGCAGTTGTTCAGAGTGAATGGAGGTTTTCATTATCATTTGAAGCCTACCATAAAATGGCTCAAGATCCTACAAGCTAGGCTTCAACAATACGTGGATAGAGAACTGTCAGAAGTACAAGCTGGGTTTCGAAGTGGTAGAGGAACTAAAGATCAAATTGCCAACATTCGCTGGATTATGGAGAAAGCAAGAGAGTACCAGAAAAACATCTACTTCTGCTTCATTGACTATGCTAAAACCTTTGACTGTGTGGATCACAACAAACTATGGCAGGTCCTTAAAGAGATGGGAGTACCAGACCACCTCACAGGTCTCTTGAGAAACCTGTATAAGGGCCAAGAAGCGACAGTTAGAACCGGATACGGAACAACTGATTGGTTCAGCATAGGAAAAGGAGTACGACAATCAGAGTGAAAGAGGAGAGCGCAAAAGTGGGCTTGAAGCTCAACATCAAAAAAACTAAGATCATGGCATACGGCCCCATCACTCCTTGGCAAATAGAAGGGGAAGTCGTGGAAGTCGTGACAGACCTCACGTTCCTGGGATGCCAGATCACCGCAGACTGTGACAGCAGCCATGAAATTAAAATATGCCTGCTCCTTGGGAGGAAAGCGATGGTGAACCTAAACAGCATGATAAAAAGTAGGGACATCACCCTGCCAACAAAAGTCCGCATGGTCAAAGCAATGGTATTCCCAGTAGTCATGTATGGCTGCGAGAGTTGGACTATAAGGAAGGCCGAGCGCTGAAGAATAGATTCTTTTGAACTATGGTGCTGGAGAAGACTCTTGAGAGTCCCTTGGACTGCAAGAAGATCAAATCAGTCAATCCTAAGAGAAATCAACCCTGACTGTTCCCTGGAAGGCCAGATAATGAAACTGAAGCTCAAATACTTTGGCCACCAAATGAGAAGGGAGCACTCACTGGAGAAGACCCTGATGCTGGGAAAGATTGAAAGTCAAAGAAGACGGGGACGGCAAAGGATGAGATGGTTAGACAGTGTCATAGATGCAACAAACATGAAATTGAGCAAACTTCAGAGGACGGCGGAAGACTGGACGGCCTGGCGTGATCTGGTCCATGGGGTCGCGAAGAGTCAGACTCGACTGTGCGACTGAACAACAAAAATAAATTGGGTGGGAAGGTGGCACTTCTAAAGACCCAATCTTCCTTACTGGGCAAAGACCTATCAATTGACCTGTCTCTAGGGTTCTATAAGGATACACAGCTTCTTCAGTTCCCATTTCTCTGTGGGGTTTGGTAGCCTTCAGGTTTGTAGGTATCATGTTTGCTAGGGTGAGGTGCTTGTAAATACCACCATTGTTTTTTCAAAATTATTGCTTCCTAAAATCTGTAAGCTTGCCATAAGATATCCTGATCCTTTCTGGTTACGTGCTTATGTAGAGAAACTGCGTGAACTAGTGGCTCACAAACATCAAACAGAAATTACTGTGATTATAATAGCATGTGGAAACTGCTTGGCTATGCTGTGGTGTGGAAGGGGAACAGGGCAAAATCTCCTCCATCTTCTTCCTTCTGAGCAAACATCCTGGTGGGGAGCAAGGAGGAGGGGGTGAGGGTAGGAGAGGATTTATACTTATATTACCCTGCTCACTAAAGCCCTGTGTGCCTTGTGGCATTTTGTCCACATGATGCCCAGCCTCCAGCACTGGCTTTTCAGGGGTCATGGGGGGTTGCTGAAAAACTGGGAAGGTGAGGAAGTGATCTGCCTCCCCAAGTGCCTTCTGTCAATAATTAGCAGGATCTAACCCACGGTTTCCCAATAAACATGTGTATACAGTGCTTATAAAACTCTGGCTACCACCCTACATAAAGATATTTTTACCAAGCCCTTCATAATAATTGGAGGAAGACTTGTTGAGAGGTGGAAACTCTGATCCTTAATGAAAAGGAAAAGTTGTGTAGTGTTGTGTATTAGAGTAGACTGAGGCTAAAGCCAAGAAGAGCCAGAAGGTGGAGAAGAGGAGAAATAGGCAGGATGCTGAGAGATAGTGATGTGAGAAGGATGAATGAGAAGAGAGGAAGGTAAATAGTCCAATTGAATGGACAGAAACATTGATGTCCAGTTGCTGGCCTTTGGACCTTCTGCTCTGTTGGACCTTTCACAGCATATAGCTAACCACTGTGAGAAAAGGACTTCTGGACAAGACAGGCTTATCAGTCTGCTCAAGCAGTGCTGTTATGTTTTTACAGTACATTTTCGGCATGGAAAGTGCTTTGTATAAAATTACCAGTAATCCACCCATCTCATTAGGGAGGTGGGTGGTGAAGTGGCTTACAGGTCTGAAGTAATGATGACGTTTTTGCTTCACTTTGAACCTAGAAGATTGACTATCAGAGGGGGGAGGGGGCATGGCAGAGCCCGAACCCCGAAACTAAGCAAGGTCAGCCCTGGTTAGCATTTGGATGGGAGACCTCCAAGGAAGACTGCAGAGGAAGGCGATGGCAAGCCACCTCTGCTTCTCACTTGCCTTGAAAGCCCCTTGCTGGAGTCACCATACGTTGGCTGTGACTTGACAGCACCTCACACACACAAACACATGGGAGTTAGGCAATGCCTTCATGCAGAACCTAGGGAGAGAATGGCTTAGATATTAGTGCCAAGAACAGGAATACCAGGTGCAAAAGGAAGGGGCTGATAAGAAGAATCTGAGGAGATGGGGACTGGCACAGAGGAGTGACAAAAGGCATAGCTGAAAAGACACACTAGTAGGCACAGTCTCTGCTTTAGGTAACCTGAGGCAGGAATAGTGTAAGTGAACTGTAATACGCTGCTGCTTAGCATAAATTTGTACAATATTCTCTTGTCACTAATTTAATTCTCCTAAGTTTACAATAGTCCATCAGCATACTATCTCCCTCAGCAGGTTTACTTTCTGGCAATGGCTCACTTTTGAGAGGTTGTAATGGGGTCTAACAGATGTGCCTGTCTGATCTGGTGCACCAGTATAAATAACCAGATAGAGTAAGCGAGAAAATCAAAGACTGTGTGTAGAAGACTAAAAGAAAGCAGAATATGGGTTAGAGCAAGAACTACAAGGGAACTACATCAGACGTACTCATTACTCACGAAATTCTGTTTTAATAAGTCTCTCTCAGGCTCCCTGACTGGTTAAGTATCTACTTAATGTTAAAGTCTTCGGCCTTAAAACGTTTTACTGCCCATCCTCTACCTCAGGCAGATGGTGTTTCCTTTATCCCCTTGCATATCTCCTTGCCCTTACTTGTCCAGGTTTACAAACTGAAACAGAGGATGGCAGAGTGACTTCACATGGTGAGGGTCTAGGACACCCTCTGCCAAGATACAGGGCTGGAATTGTTTGGTGAGGTGTAATCCCCTTGAAGGTGAAAGCAAAGCACTGCTCCCAACAAAACCACAGTGCTCAAATTAATATGTGCTCTTAGTCTTCCCACAGAAGAATCATTAACTTTGTGTCATTAGGGACCTGAGGGAGAAAGGAAAAGATTTTTGCCACTGGCAAAGTTTCCAGCATTAGCTAATGAATGTTTATAAAGTATTTTGCATATATAGTACCTTTCATCAGAGGATCACCAAGTATTAGATTTATCTCAAAGGCCTCAGGCCTAGGCGAGCGTGCATGCACACACACAAAAGCTGCACAGAGGCTCAGTGGTTCTTACTAACTTTTACATTTTGATCACATCTTTGTCTTATATGCAAACCGCATTTTGCTATAGCTGATGGCCAAAATGAACCAACAGGATCAAAACCCAAACAAAAGCATTGGTCCAGGCTGTGAAAGGCAGGCATAGTATGTGTTGGTGGCTGCAGCAGCAGGTCAGCTACCTCAAGAATTTAATGTTCCTCCAGGGCATAATGCACCTTATTGTATGCCAGCAAGACAGTCTGCTGTGTATGAATGCTTGAAAGCAGGGGTCTTGTTGTAGAAAAAGAGCTGCCGGAGCTCATTAGCATAACTCATTAGCATAACTTATTTGCATATGCCACGCCCCCTGACATCACCGGAAGTGACAGAAGGCCACACCCCCTGACATCACCGGAAGTGTGTCAGAAGGCCCGGCTACTTACCCTCCTGCTTCATCCTCATTCCCAAACGGAATGAGGATCGAAGCAGAGGGCGGGGTAAAGAAGGGGGCGGGGCTTCACCACGTGACCGCCCCGCCCCCTAGAGGTTCTCTTCCGGAGCTCCGTACCTGAGAGCTCCCCCCCGACTAGAGCCCTGCTTGAAAGACAAGCTAGGAAGTCCAGCATTTCCTCCATCATCTCCCAACTGCTGGTAATCACACATGTCCTGCAATTTCTATTCTGGAGGTAGCATTTTACTAAACTCAAGAGCAGTCAGCTAGGGAGCAGGGTGTGGTGACAAGTTTGGTTAGTTTGCCCTCAGAGCTCCAGATAGTTTCCTGATCACTTTGGGGCAATTTCCTACTGACGCAGGCCACAGTTCTCTCAAAACTCTAATCACTCTATGGCATACAGAAATGACCGAGGGATTAAATGTGTCCATGATCAGATGCCCTCTTCTACCAAACAAAGCCAGTTCAGGGGTGATGAAGCAGATAGGTTGAGATCTAGAATGCAGCAGCAGTAGTAGTAGTAGTAGTAGTAGTAGTAGTAGTAGTAGTAGTAGTAGCAGCAGCAGCAGCAGTAGTAGAAAAAACTCCACCCAGTTCCATTTCTCCCTTTCACTGAAGACTGGTGAAGCAGTAGACATTCCAGATAACTGCCTGGAGCAAGTAATGGGTTGGGTGATAAATGATGATGAATCTGTTCTGTTGGTGATTACTTAATCAAGCAAGATTGAGTTTCCCCTATTCTGTCTGGATTTACAGTCCCCCTATTATTTATTTAGATAATGAGACTCCACTTTCTTCCCCAATAGGAACAAAGCAGCTTACAATGGCCTTCTCCACTTTATCTTCACCCTGGCTGGCATGAAAGGTGGACTCCAGAGGTCCAGTCTATCATCCATTAGAAATAATGGTCCTTAAATTTTAAGGTGACCTTATTTTCAGTGGCTGGGGCATCAGCCAGCTGGGCTGCAGGCTGTACCCCTACCTTTCAGGCAGCAGAAGTAGTGAGGGAGGGAGACTCTCCCCTATCTTTTTTGCCGCCTCTTCTGACTGTGAGAAACAGGGGAGCCCACAGTAGAGCTGGCTGCTGCTCCAGCTGTAAAAAAAAAAAAAAAAGCTGGTAGACTTGGTCCCCACCTTCCAGAGGCCAGGTCTACTGTCCCTCATTTAGAGTGCCTTCCACCATCTGATCTGTGGTACAACTAAACTTTAAAGGGCCATTCTTTTCAATAGGAACAGACCTTGCCTTCAGAGTTCAGAAGATAGGTCTTACCACTTAAAATAATGGCCTTTGAAACAACTGTTGTACCACAGACCAGCTGCGAATACTGAAAGGCTCCACAACCTGATTTTGAATATTTCCAGTATTTATCAGGAGAAGAATATCAGCACCAGGAAAGCCTTTCACAATATCTGATATTACTGACTGACCCAGGAAATATCAGACATTGTTCTGGGTCAGCAATATCCAATTGCTACACCCCTACTGGTAATATTCAGACTTGATTACACTAATGCACTCTACAAAGGGCTGTCTTTACTGTTCAAGAAAGTCAGATGTTACAAAATACAGCAGCCAGACAGAACAAGGCTTAAATGATGGAAACACATCCCAAGATCCCAACTGGAATGCTTTCAGCTTTGCTTCCAAATACTTCTCAAAAGTGTTAGTTCTAAATCTATAAACTCCTAAATGGCAGGGAAGCAGTATAATTAGAGAACTCTCTTGCTTGACTGGATCCCAGCCCACCCATTAACATTTGAATGCTGTGGACTGGCTGAAGGTAGGCAGGACAATGGAGAAACCACCATCCTGGTGATGACCAACATGGTTATGAAACTCCTTCTCTACCTTGTGCTTTTGTTCTTCTAGTGAAGTCTTGACTACCCAATAGACCTTTTCAGACCAAACAAAGGCATATTTTAATTGTCCGTATACTATGTTTTACTGCTGGTTCTGCTTTTCTAATATGGATAATTTAATTGTTTATTTGTAAATCAAGATAATCTTGATAATTCCAGAAGGGTATCCATGTTAGTCTGTAGCAAAACCTTTGATTACTTTGATTCTGTTGGAATGAGATTCTGCTAATCTTCTGGATACTGCTGGACTCCCATTTTACATCCACTTAATAACTTTCAACAATATATACATGCACTTTGGTTAAAAAAAACTACTATCAATGGATGTTTGAAGCAAATCAGAATTGCTTACAGCTCCCTTTCTAGCAATGAAGTAGAGAAATTTCAAAGACATGCTTCTGAAGTCCTGTTTTCATACTGATTAAAAAATCCTCTCACACACATATTCACAATCTGAGGGTATGCCAGTATCCAGAAAAATTGATATGCATTTGGGGGTTCACAAGGATGCTTAAATAGATTTCCCTTCTTCAGCTAAGGAAATGGCACAGGACAGTTGATCTCGAAGACTAGATGACAGCTTTCTGCTCACCACACCTTGAAAGCTGGCAGTATAGTACTACAGCACAATTGCTGAAGTTCAGGCCGAATGAACAGGAAGCTCTGTTCTCAGCCTCAAAGCTGAATAGCATAATACTGGAAGAAAAGTTTATACATCTTTCTTACCCTCAACTACCCTCCTCCCAGATGAGAAAGAAACACTTTTATTTCAGTTAATTTAGGAATGAGTTCAAGTATGGAAGAATTATAGGATGAGAATTTGAGTTGGAGGATGTGTTCTTTGTGCCCTTCAGAATACTGTAAGTTGCTTTCTCCCCATCTGTTCTCCTCCTTTCTTTGTTACTCTACCATTGAACCATGCTCCCTGCACAATTCAGCAGGGAGAGGCTGGTTTAGAACTCACATAGGCAGGTGCAGTCCTCTATTGACTGGGTGGACAAAAGCTGTTCTTTCAGAGCTCTCTCAGTCAGAAAAAAAAAGTCTAGCCCACCAGTAGCACAACGCTAAGAGCTAGAACTTCTGGCTGCCAGATGATCCTAGGATCTCCTGGCTATTCTATACATATTGCCATATGATAGTCATTATTATTAATTATTATTTGCTGGAGCTTAGTTTACAGATTTTTCTGAACATCCAGGAAGCCAATCTGCATGCATGCATACTGGAACCCCTTTATCAGTAGGCAGCCCTGTTTCACTGTCTTGTCCATTGGTTTAGGCTTTAGAATATGATGTGGGCAATAGATAACAGAGATAATAATGGAAGTACTATGCCTCAACAACCAAGCTTCTCTTTAGTTTAATTTGCTTAACTCAATCCTATGCAGTTACTCCACTCTAAGCCCACTGAAATCAACATGTTTAAACTAAAAGTCCAAGAGAAGAACATAACAGCATTGAAGGAACTGGTTACTACAGAAATAACTTCAATCAAGCAAGAAATGGAAGGAGTTAAGAAGGATGTTCAAGCAAATGCAACCAAGACTACAGAGACAGAGGAGAAGATACAAAAAATAGAAGAGAAACAAGATTCTTTGACTCAACAAATTACAAGATCAGAGACAATGATGGAGTTCAGAAGGATGCAGACTCATCTGAGATTCAGAGGCATTAAGGAAACAGAGAATGAGAACTTAAAAGAAAAAATGATGGAAGTGATAACGGCTTTTCTGGGCGAGGAGGAAGGGTCAATGGACTCAGACTTTGATTTGATTTATAGAGTGAACTCCAGAATTGCAGAAAAGAAGAATTTACCAAGGGATGTAATTGTACAATTTGTAACAAGATCAACAACAGAGGAGATATTCAAGAAGCAATTCACCGTCCCTTTTGAAATAGAGGGAAACAAAATTATGGTGATGAGAGAACTCCCAAGAACAATACTGCAAGACAGGAAAAGGTATAAATCCTTGGCGGACAAACTCAGAGCTTTGAGCATCAGATATAGATGGGAGATTCCACAAGGTTTATCCTTTACGTATCAAGGTGGGAGGATTCAGATCAGATCGATGATGGACTTTTATAAATTTAAGGCGGACAATGCGGACGTCTTTGGAGAACTTTAAAATAAAACGCATAATGGAGTACAAATTGTTGTCATGGAATGTTAATGGATTAAATTCACCAAACAAGAGGAAAAGAATCAATCATTGGATACAGAAACAGAAATGCAACGTGATATGCTTGCAAGAAACACATATTAGAAAACAGGATATAAAATATTTAAAGAATGCTTTATTTGGAATTGAATTTTGTTCTGCGGCCTCAAACAAGAAAAAAGGAGTTGTGACATATGTGAAGAAGGAGTTACAACCTACAGAAATTTTTAAGGACATAGATGGCAGATACGTGGGTGTGGAATTAATGATTCAGCAGAAAAAAACATTGTTGATCAACGTGTACGCACCCAATGGAGCAAAGGAAAAATTTTTTAAGGATATAACTGACCAATTACAACAATTGACTTATGAGCAAGTTATTATGGCCGGAGACTTTAATGGGACAATAGATCGTCTAGACAGAAAACCACAAAAGGACAACGAATTCAGCGGAAAATTGCCAAAGAATTTTTTTGAATTAGTTAAGCAAGAAAAATTAGAAGATGTTTGGAGGAAATGGAACCCGATGCAGAAAGACTTTACTTTTTATTCCAATAGACATTGCTCTTTTTCCAGAATTGATATGATTTGGATGTCTGAAGAATTATCAATGAAAACACATAAGACTGAAATTTTGCCAAGATGTAATTCAGATCACAATCCGGTGGTATGGAGTTCCACAGAAAGGAAAAAACCCTTTCTGTGGAGGATTAATGAAGACTTGTTGGATAAGAAAACGGTAATTGAGATGTTAAAGGAAGAAACGAAACAATTCTTTCAACAAAATTTAAATAAAGAAACACCGATACAGATTGTATGGGATGCTTATAAAGCGGTGATGAGAGGAATTCTCATCTCGCAAAACGTGAAGCAAAAAAAGGAAAAACTTCAAAAACAAACAGAAGTGTTAGAAAAAATTGCTCAGAAAGAAAAGGAATTAAAAAAGAAGCCTGGAAAAAAGCAAATTATTAAAGAATTAAAGTTGCTGAAGGAACAACTGAATGAGACTTGGAATCAGGAAATGTATTGGAATTTAAAGAAGTTACAACAGAAATCTTTTGAAGGGGCGAACAAACCGGGAAAATACTTAGCTTGGCAACTTAAGGCTAGAAGAGAGAGAAGAATGATAACCAAAATAATAGAAGATGGAAAAGAGTTCGTTGATCCTAATGGAATAAAGAGATGTTTCTTCAAGTATTATGCTAAACTATTCCAAACAACTAGAGTTGATCTTGAGAAGATTAAAACATATTTAAAGGAGATTCCACTACCAAAAATAAGTAAGGAATACAAAGATTTATTAAATGGTCCAATTCAAAAAGAAGAAGTGATGAAGGCAATAGAAGAGACAAAGTTGGGGAAGGCGCCTGGGCCGGACGGATTTACAGCGAAATTCTACAAAAAGATGAAAGAAGAAATTTCCCCGGTCCTGGAAGCTTTAACCAACGAAATAAGAGAAAACAAAAAGGTGCCGGACTCATGGAAAGAAGCAATTATTTCTTTGATTCCAAAGGAAGGACAAGATTCAACAAATGTAAAGAACTACAGGCCAATATCTCTTTTGAACAACGATTATAAAATCTTTGCAAAAATTATTGCAGAAAGGGTGAAAAACTATTTACAAACGGTAATTTCTGAAGATCAAGCGGGCTTTTTACCCAAAAGGCAGATTAGAGACAATGTAAGAATAGTAATGGACGCAATTGAATATTATGAAAAGCACCCAGAAAAAGAAGTAGCTTTTCTGTTTGTTGATGCAGAAAAAGCTTTTGACAATCTTAATTGGAATTTTATGCACCAGATGATGGAAAAGATTGAAGCGGGACAACATTTTAGAAATTGTATTGAAGCTATCTATTCTGAACAAAGAGCTAAAATAAATGTGAATAAAGAACTGACAGATAACTTCAAAGTACAGAAAGGAACAAGGCAAGGTTGTCCGTTATCACCGTTATTATTTATCTGGGTATTGGAAATACTTTTACAAAAAATACAGTACGATCAAGAAATAAAGGGCTTGACACATAAAGGACACCAATACAAATATCGAGCATTTGCAGACGATGTAATGTTTATGGTGGAAAACCCAACAGAAAAATTGACATTGCTTTTTCAAAAAATAAAGGAGTTTGGAGAATTGGCCGGCTTTTACGTAAATAAGAATAAAACAAAACTTATATGTAAAAACATGATCAAACAAAAACAAGTGGAACTACAAGAACTGGTACAATGTGAAGTAGTTAAAAAAACAAAATACCTTGGAATTGAATTAACGGCAAAAAATATAGACCTATATAAGAATAATTATGAGAAATTATGGACTAAGCTGACTCAAGATTTTAAGAAATGGGATAAAATGAACTTATCACTGATGGGAAGAATATCAGTTATAAAAATGAATGTCCTACCACGTTTGATGTTCCTGTTCCAAACAATACCAATTCTGCATAAAACGGATTTGTTGGCCAAGTGGCAACAAGAGTTGTCAAAATTTGTTTGGGCAGGCAAGAAACCAAGGATCAAAATGAAAATACTTTGTGATGCCAAAGAAAGAGGAGGTCTACAAATGCCAAATCTTAGACTATATTATGAAGCGGTTTGTCTAACATGGATGGATCAATGGGTGAAGCTTGAAAATGACAGATTGTTGGGGTTGGAAGGGCATGATTGTAGATTTGGCTGGCATGCATATTTATGGTATGACAAGATAAAAATGGACAGTTTTTTTAAACTTCACTTGGTGAGAAAAGCTTTGTATATGGTATGGACAAGATATAAGAAGTACCAGAGTGACTTAAGACCATTGTGGATTGTACCAGTAGAAGTGTTGATATCTTACTCAAGACAGCGAGGTAGAGACTGGTTGCCATATAGAGATTTAATTAAAAAAGAGGGAACAGAGTGGGTAATGAAAAAGCAGAATGAAATTGAATATGAATATGAGTGGTTGAAATATATGCAGATTTATGATCTTTTTAGATCTGACAAAAAAAACTATGGTTTTAGAGAGGAAAAAAATGAAATTGAAAAGGTTTGGGAGAGTGGAGGAGGAAAAAATATTTCTAAAATGTATAAGGTGTTGTTAAAATGGTATACTGAAGATGAAACTGTTAAAGAACAAATGTTAAAATGGGCTATTAATATGAATAAGGAAGTGGCTATGGAAACCTGGGAATATTTGTGGAAAAATTCTATTAAGATCTCGACATGTACTAATGTTAAAGAAAATTGTTATAAGATGATGTATAGGTGGTACATGACACCTAAGAAGATTGCAAATATGAATCAAAATATGTCAAACAAATGCTGGAAATGTAAGAGGCATGAGGGCTCATTTTATCATATGTGGTGGACTTGTGAGAAAGCTGTAGACTTTTGGACAAAAGTCCACAATGAAATGCAAAAAATACTGAAATGTTCTTTTAAAAAAGCACCGGAAATTCTGCTTTTGGGACTCAAAATGGAAGAAGTCAATACGACTAAAAAAACTTTACTCTGGTACCTGATAGTGACAGCGAGAATGATTTATGCTCAGTTTTGGAAGACAGAAAAGGTACCAGAGGTTGAAGAATGGATACAAAAAGTTCTGTTCATGGCACAAATGGATAAGATTACAAAAAAACTGAATAACAAAGAAGACGATGAGTTTTTTGGAGAATGGAATGATTTTAAAATTTATCTGGAAAAGAACTGGGATGTGAAACAAAACTTAATATGTTTAGATCAATATTAAGTCAAACGATGTTATCTTTAGATTGTAATGATGAAAAACTGATATTGTTGATGATATGAAGTAATTTGGAGCAGGGGTGGAAGCATTGTGGGAAGCCATTGGAGGGAGGGGAGGAACTGGGAATGGGGTAGACAATTGATAGAATGAAATGTTTTATATGTTGTATTCCTGAGAAAATAAAATTTGTTTACCAAAAAAAAAAAAAACATGTTTAAACTAAAAGAACTGCACAGTGTAGCGCCATCAGCGACTTGTTGCATTTCCTTCCTAGAGCATGGTCTGTCCTGAATATGCTGCTTTGGGTCCTCACAGCAAAATATTTTTCTGTATATCTTGGGAATCCTTCAAGTATGTAGAAATGTAGCACTTTGTGTGTGAGTGCCTTAGTTGTGCTACTTTCCTGTTAGATATTGCAGAGATGCTGAAATATGGAAAGCAGCTGCATATACATCTGAATGCTAGATGCTGAATCCAAACAGGGAAGGGTGTTATCTCCTCATTTGGCCTGCAAGCCCCCAGAGCAGCCAACACATCACCAAAGGAAACTGAATACTCATGAAGACTGAGAACTAAAACTAAAGGGGGAAAGGGCCCTTCCGCTAAAAGGCAACAGTACTGAGCTATGCAGTGTTCCTGTGTTTACATGGCAAACAATACTACAGCTGTCTTTATGAAAGCAAGTATATTTATCAAACCAAAAGCCATGTACTTTATTATCTGGGCCCACCAATATAACACAAAATGCTCAAGTACTCTAGAGCTCTTCCGTAGGCCAAGGAGAGGGCAGAAGAGATGTCTCAGGCAGTGATCTTGTAACCACTTTCTGTGAAATGCTGAGTAGGCATACAGATTTAAAATGGTACTAGCTTCAGGTTGCTCCTCTCTCCCCCCCCCCCTCGGAAGGGTGCAAAGAAGCATCCAACTTCCCCCCCCCCTCGGAAGGGTGCAAAGAAGCATCCAACTGAAGCATTCTACACAGGCTACAGAGAAGAATCCTTCAGATTAGAGACCTCTTTTTTCCCATCACCACCTTTTTTTGTTTCAGTATCTAGGCTGCTTGGGAGGAATGTGGCTACATGCAGCCTTTTGTCAATACAACACATGCTGGGGTTGATGTGTGTGCTCACGCAGTGTAAGTCACTCTCCTGCAGTTCATGGCAAGGACTTGGAAACATTGCAGGGCCAGTACAAGTAAGCTTCTGCACGACTGGCTTTACTGTTGCGCCACTGTGATATTTCATGAGTAAAATGTTACCTACCATGCCAAGCTAGAAGCATGTGCAGCTGGGGTCCTGGACAGCATCCACAAACAAAGTCCGGTTTGATACTATCACCTGCTTCAGTTATGAAAAACCTTGTTTGTGGTGTAGGGGTTAAGAGTGTTAGGATTCGGATCTGGGAGACACAGGCTCAAATCCCCTCTTTAGCCCATGGTCACCCAGCATGTTTCCATGGCAGTCACACACTTTCTGCCTAACTGGCTTATTTGTGAGGATAAAATGGAGGAAGGCAGAACAATTTAAGTTGCTTTGGGTCACCACTGAGGAAAAAGGAGGGTTAATAAATGAAGTAAAATAAAATAAATCCATTTCTAAAGCTTCAGTTCTTACACAAATAGCTATCCTACTTTTACATCCTACCTCACTCTCCTCCAGCAAGCAATACCCATAAGTTATTCCAGTTCCTTAAAGGAAACTAACAGGAGACCAGGATGACATCATCACCACATCCTTGGACCACTATGCCTCCCACCTCAAAGGCTATCAGCTTCATTGCAGCAGCCTGCATATCAAATAAAGCAGCAACAGCTGTTGCTTTCTCCAAGCCAGTATCAACATGCAGTGACTTAACACGTTCTTAGCACCTCTAGCTGTGTTTTCATAGGACGGAGTACATAACTCCAGAGGAGCAGTCATGTTGGTCTGGTGCAGCAAAAGAAAAAAAGAGTCTTGTGGCAACTTAGACTAGCTCATTTTAAACCACCGGAGATTAAACTGAACAAATCTTCCTGCCTGCTACACAAACAGAAGCTGCCTGACTAGAAAAATCAAAATCCCAGAAAAGTATTTTTCAACCCTTCCAAAAATTAAACAAGGAGTCATACCTACTCAGCCTCACATTTTTGGGGCTACTACAAGTCCTGCTTCCAGGTACGATGGAAAACATCATCCCACTTAAGATGGTCTTGCCCAAACTTCATGGTGTCACCAGATATGAAGGGGTCTACTGTAGCATTTTAGAAGTGTTCCATTTCATTCCAAATCCCATTTAGTAATCTATTATATCACTAATTTGATTGTAAGCTAATTTAGGCTTTGAGAAAATGGAATAGAAATCGGATTCTACTCCTCTGCATTTACCATTTGTCATTTCACTGCTACAACTGTCTGGAACAGTCAAATGCAGCCAAGTGAGAGCTAGTGGCCAGAATAATTGGTCTAGATGTCAACAGTCCAGACTCAAATCTTTGTGCAGCTTTAAAATTCATTGGAGACTCCCTTGGGCAAATTGCACTCAGCCCAATCTACTTTACAGAGTTGCTGTGAAGATAAGAGACAGCTTAGAGCTCCCTGGAGAAAGGGCAGGGCAGCAGTAATATAACAATAGTTAATGAAGAGCAGCTATAGAAGCTTATGCTCACATAATTACCCCCTTGTGTTCCTCAGATGTAGATGAGGCATTTAGTAACAAGCAGACTGAATTTATGCTTATATGCACCTGGGCCAAGAGAGCTTTACCTCAGCTGTGTCTTATCTGTGACACAGGAAGAAAAGGGCCTGCGTTAGCAAAGTGGCTGCATTCCCCACTCTTTTTACAGCATCCTACAGGAAGCAGATGTTGCTCTATAGTGCCTTAGGCTTCTGCAGGAAACCCGTGTCAGTTGCCAAGAGCGAACTCCCACTTGGGAATGAACTCCAGCACTATCAGCCATGCAGAGATTTCAGCCCTACCTTTCTCAAAGCCCAGCTGCTGGCAACTTCATATTGAGGTCAATAAAAGCAGCTCTTTGCCCAATTGCATAGTTATGCTTGTGTATTAAAAACAAGCCTTAATATTTTGGGACAGGCATAACCAATTTTGTAGCACAATTCTGGTCTTATTGTATAATTTCCCACTAGGTTTCTCAGGTACCATCTGAGTCAATCAGTTCTCAACAGCAGTCATTCCAGAGAACAGAAAGTTTATTGAGATCTTTATGGCATTCAGGTATCTTAACTGTTTCGTGTTAGAACTGAGGGTAAAGCGCACAAAACTAACAGATATACAGAATTCAAGGGGGACTGAGATGGCTCAGGGCCAATCAGACTACAGGTAGAAACCCACCAAGCTATCGAGCCAGCTTCCCCAAGAGAAAGAAGACACCAGGCACTCAAGGTTATATGGCTCGGCTTACAGAGAGAGATAACCAAAACAACAGAGACTCAGCAGAAACGAAAATACACATTCCACAGTCCCCCCCCCCCATGGCAGCCTGGGTAGCACAGAGGCTTGGCTGACACATGGATTGCATAAGTCAGTAAACTAAGTAACAATTTTCCAAAATTAAATCCCACCTCATATTTAGTATTGATGCCACAAAAGCCTTTCACTCTAGTAGCAGGCAGGCGGTTTGCTTTTAAGAGGATTGTCAGGCCTCCACACTGGCTAAATCAGGGTTGGGCTACAGCAGGCCATTACCAGAACAGGCCTTTCAGAAGCAGCCGGAGGCTAGAAGCCCATACTCCATCCTGCATGGATATTCTGGAGTGGAACTAACAAGAATGAGAAAGTGCTTCCACTCAGAATTTGAAGTAGTCATTACCAGCTGTAATAGCAGTGTACTGCTTGCTCCGTGACTTTTTATTAGAAAGTTTCTCTTCAGCCATGCCCGTTTCCAGATATATTTCTAAGGCGTAGGCAAAAGCCAGTGTAGTATAGTGGTTAGAGTGATGAACTAGCATCTGGAAGCCCCAGGTTCATATCCTCACTTTGTGCTGGAAAGCTTGCTGGGAGAATCTTGGGCCAGTCATACTCTCTCAGCCTAGCAGGGTGGTAGGATAAAATGAAGGCAATCAATGTATGCTGCTTTGGGTCCCCACTGGGCAGAAATGCAGACTATGAACAAAACAAATAAGTAACACACCAAGACATTTTGCAGATAAGACAGATAGCTACCATAATTCAAGCCCCTTAACTACAGACTACAGTTTTATGGATTTATAAGTGACTGCATGATATACAAAGCATCTTTCCCTCCCGTAACAACTTAGTACCCTTTCTAGAAATAAACAGTCAACTAACTGGATAAAACTAGTCTTGTTTCTTAAAACCTGCTGTCCGAGGGCTCAGGAATCCCTAGTTTTATTCACATTTTTTTTATCATCCTGAGATGGCTAGTCAGTTTACACCTAAGAATCTATAGTCAATGACAGATTGTTCAAAACAGCATTTCCTTTAAAACTCACAGCTCAGACATGTGTTGACAGCAGGAGCAAAAGCCAAGACTGCAGACAGGGCACACATACCCTTGTCAACCAGCAGCAAAGATTTTGGAAACGTCTGCGGTTAGACCAACAGCCTGAACGGTCATTCCATCACCCACAGGTAACATTCACAGGAGGCAAGTTACCATCTTAAACTGTAGCAAGCAAGGTACAAATAGGCCGCCTCCATCTGAATATCGGTTTGTCAGTCATCACTCAGTCTCAGAATCAAAATGTTTACGAAGAACGTTCCCACCATGGGAGGATGTCAGGTGAATCCCAAGTGCAAATAATATCAGTGGAAAATTAATATCACTTTTCCAAGGTTGTGAACACACACCTGCTTCAATTACTTGAACTAAAACAGTAACAGAAAACCTTGTCAGGTAGAAGACTACAGCCTATGTTTTCACATGAGCCTTTGACAGCGGATCATTCTGCTTTATTAGGGATGATTGCTTGGCCTAATTTACTGCAGCACCATAGAAAGAATTACCCAGAGTAATGAATCATACAGAGATGCAGCAGGCAGCAGCCTCTGTGGACAGGTATTTTGAGCTTACAGGGGACAATATCTCCTGGCACACTAAGGCACTCCAACACACTGCAGGAAATTACTGGTTTGCTTGATAATAGGATGAAGCAATGGTAAAAAAGTTTTAATTCAATAGCTTCTCTCGACAATTAATGAAAGGCTCAGAGGAAGAAAAGCTACAAGTTAACGGGTGAGAGTACTCAGACATTTCAATTACACGCTGAAGGGCTCATTGTGCATGAATGGAAAATATTAAAACAGAGCACAGACACCTATGGCTCCATGACACCATTTCTCGCATTCAGTGGAGTAAACACACAATGAATTTTAATAAAATAGTTACTTTAATGCAGTATTTAAAATAATGTTAAACATCTTCAAGGGAGAAATGCTGCACTTTACAAAAAAAGTAAAGATAAGCATTTATTATACAAACATTTTTTGCCCAGTGCCATTACTGATTCATCATCAATGGCATTACTTTTTCTCATATATATATATATATACGTATATTGTACACACACAATTTACTGTTTAACTAACATAGTTTGCCATTTTCCTAACTGGAAAACTATGACTAGGTTAGAAACTTTCAACATAGTGCAGCAGTCCTGGTCTCAGGAAGTCAGGCAGTCTAGAAGATACAGGAAACCCATAACCCCCATCTTGCAGTTTTATCAGCCCCCCCCTTTATTAATAAAAAGGACTTTAACCATGAAAGCATTCAGTTGCTGTCTTTCCTACCCACTGTCATACAGCCATGTGATGCAGTAGTATGTTAAGTATACAAAAGTGTATGATTTGTATAAAAAAGAGGAAAAAATAAGTGTGGTAACTCTCCACAAATGACTGCCTCAAGTACATTGTTAGTGATCTAAGACCAGGTAACAGGCAGACTAACGTTAGACTCCAGCAGAGCCCAAAGTTCAGTTACTTGAACAATATTGTGCTCTTCTGTAAGTTCCACAGTAGATTCTGTTTCTACAAAGAGGCCAGTTAAAGATATTGTTAAAGTCACCAGTTTATCAAATCCCTGCTAATCAGTACATATGTTCTCAGTCCTGTGTTGTAGGACAGAGGAGATCAAATAAACCTTCATGTTATATAAAACAGGGAGTGCTTTTCACCTTGCTTGTCCTTCAAGGATAGCTCTCTGCTTGAAAATCCATAAACAGATGCAGAAACAAGTGCATCATACTGAAAACTTGGGGATTTCCTGCCAATATTAAGTGCTTCTTAATATCATCTCTAGTCACTTAGGCAACCTTGTTTTTAAAGATTCTTCACCTCAACACATAACTAGTTACACATCTGCCTAACTGTATGAAGACCACAAGCCATAGAGGCAGCAGGTTATAAGATCCTTCTCTGGCATTTCCTTTGCTTGCTCCCAAGTGGTTTTTTTCTTCATCTAGGAAAGATGCATCAAGTAGGCAGCATACGAGTGTATTGACCATCTACGGTCTGAGATTCTTCCTCAAATACAACTTTAAAAGACACACTATGCATGGAATAACACTGCAGACTGAAACATACCAGGCAATAGAAGCCCTTTCTCTCCAGTGCAATGAATATTCCTCATGGCACTTTCTTTAGTAAAACCCTTCAGGTGGCCACTAAATGCAAAGATAAGTCTAGTCATTACTTAAGAAGAGCTTGATACAAGGCTAGAGAATGCTTCATCATCTTTTCTTGCTCCATACAAAAAATCAAATCCCTGAGACAGATGCGTGTTATCCTTGGACGAAGATACGGTCTTGCACAGTTGGGTGACCTTCTCAAGCCCTAAGACAAGAGAAAGGAGATAAAAGTATCAGCGCAATTAAGAGTCAGAACTCCAAATGTACAACTTAAAAGCTACATAGATAGAATCTTTTACAAATGTGTTGCCCAAACTTCATTAGTCATATTTGCCATAAAATAACTGAAGAGGTTTGCTTCCTCCATGTCTTCTCCCTCACAGGTCTAGGGAGTCAGTTAACTACAGCACTCGTAACTCAGGTACAGCTCTATTACCCCTATGCTGTGCTGGCACCATTGTGCTGTATTTCTTTGTTCTTTCTCCACACCACTGCTTCAAATGACTAGTTTTGAGAGCCACTTTCGTGTAGTGGTTAGAGAATCAGACTAGTGTCTGAGAGACCCAGATTTCAATCCCTGATCTGTTTGGAGACCTTGGGCCACATTTACCCTAACCCACTGCACAGCACTGCAGATGTGGAGACTGATGTAAGTTAAGCCATTTTGGGTTCCCACTGGGGAGAACGGTAGCGTATAAATGAGGTAAATATACTAAACTTCTTTTTTATTTGGCTGGAGTGCAAAGTCCATAGAATTTTTTTTTTTTTTACTGGGACAGGCAATGGTAAGAGCAACAGCAAGCTCTGTCATTTGATATGTCGATTGCTAAATTCATGGTAGCATTTGCATTTGGGCTGTCTTCACCAAACTCCATTGGCTTTAGTCAAGACTACCACAAGGTACTCTATATGCCTGCCAAATGGCATTTGCAAGACATATCTGGGCAAAATGCTTACTGTACATGTTTACTGTAAAAATTCATGACACACTTTAGTATTCTTTCTTGCTTAGAAGACATGGTTAAAACAATTAAGCAAGAAATAATGGATGGGCACAAACCAAACCATGAAGTGAAATTTGTGATGGATTTTGCCCTGTTCATGGTTTAGGAACTGAAGTCCATGACGGGTCTATGGTCATGGACTTCCATGAACTTTAAAAGCAGTTTGTGGGGTTCATACCAGTTCCTGGCCAGAGCAGAAAGCAGAGCTTTAAAAGGACTCCCAATTCCCTTTAAACCCCAGCTTTCTGCTCCAGCAGAAACCCACAAAAACAGCTGAGCAGCTGGGAGTGCTCCCCACCGCTCAGCTATTTCAGGCTTTCTTGTGCAGTCCCTTTAAAGTTTAAAGGGACTGCAGAAGAAAGCCAGGAAATGGGAAACAGCCTATCCGGGGTCGGGTACTGCTTCAACAGGGCAAGCCCTTGTCCATCACCCAGCAATCTGGGAGAGCCCAGGGGCTCACCCACTCTCCCCCCATCCCCCAAGAATGTCACCCTCCCATCAGGAACTCACCCAAGAGGCTGGTGGAGGAGGAGAAGGCCGGTAGTGGAGAAGGGTGGCCAGCTGAGGCAGTCAGCAGAGGAGACAGCTGCAGCAAGCTGCACAGTGGCAGCAGGGTTGCAGGAGCAATACAGTGGCGGGGCCCACCCCGGAGCCCAGGGCAGGGGAGGTGGCACTGGCAGGGAAGGTGGCTGCTCCAGCCCGGGGACCACATGGGCTGGGCATCTTCCAGTGGCAGCAAAGTCAGACCCAGCAGGAAGTGGGATGACCAGGGGGGATGCCCAAGCTATGTGGACCCCAGGCTGGAGCAGCCACCTTCCCTATCTATACCCCCTCCCCTCCCCTGGGCTCCTGGGGGGGCCTGGCTGCTTTACTGCCACCATGGCCGTCTCCTCGACTGGCTGCTCCTTCTCCACCATTGGCCTCCTCCTTCACCAGCCTCCTGGTTGAGTTCCTGATGGGAGGTCTGGAGAGCATCCTCCTGGATTGCCAGCCGATGGATGGGGGCTTCCTCTATTGAAGCAGTGACCGACCCTGGACAGGCTGCTCTCTGTTTCCACTGCTTTTTGAAAACCCCATTTAAAGGGACAGCAGTCCCGTTAAATGAGGTTTGCTGTGCCCACAAACCATGAATCAAACTGCATTTTTGCAGTTTGTGTCCATCCCTTTCAAGAAGCACTTCAACATTTGATAACTGGTGTTAAGGAGCAGCCATGTGCAATATGAAATGTTTCGTAAACAGTTTCACTTAAGCAAATTAAAAACGAAAAGCTTAAAAGGGTACTTTGAGGAGACAATAGAAAATGCTTTTCTTCCCTGCCAGCACCATGATGCTGCTGCATTATTTACTGATTTAAGACAAAACAATAAAAATGCCATCATTTGAAATTTTTCCATTGACTCAATGGCTGTGAACAAATAGGCACAGAGGAAAGACTGCTAGCCACAGAGAGTGTTCTGCAGACCTGGAAAACACAAAAGGGTCGTGGTTCAAATTAAAGACAGCCCCTTAAGGAGTACAGGGAGGGGAAAAAACTAGCTTTGTAGCGCAGCTGCCATTGCAGCACCGAAAAAGAGGTCACTCCAACAGGATATGGAATGCAGCCCCAAGCAATATTATAAATGAAACAAACCCCAGGGGATTCTCAGCGAACCAATAGTCATGTCCTTCAGAAGGCAAAGAACTTCAGGTGGAAATATTCTCTTTCTAAAAGAAATTTAGTTACAAGACTCAAGAACCCATACATAAAAATCCATCCACCTGATGTGTCAAACCTTCTGATTCTAATTGGCAATCTACTTTGCCAAGAACACACATACTTCTCTGAGCACTGCTTACACAGATGCAAGTTCCACAAAGTTTAGTGGACATAGTCCCAGGTAAATCCACATGGGATTGAAATATTAGTTATTAGAAGAAAATGGTTATCTCCAACAAGGTATGTAACAATTTAGATTATAGGCTTAAATCCTCACAAATATGGACTAGAGTTTGCTCAGTTTTAGAAATCACAGGGCTTTGACCAGCCAGAATTACATCTTTTCATCTATTGGTGCTCTTTAACCCATCCACCCCAGTTAATTGTGTTACAGTTGCATATGATACTATTTAGCTAAGCCACTATCAGTATCACAACAACAGATCAGCACACAGAAAAACAAAGAAAAGTTGTTAATAAACACATCCTCCTTTCCCTTGTTCTAAAACTTACTCTAACTAGATGTTACAATCAGAGTAAAAGTAAAGATTTCCTTGCTCAAAAGCTAGTCTAGGGGGCAGTGCTCATCTCTGTTTCCAAGCTGAAGACCAAGCCCTGTCCGAAGACAGCAGTCATGTGGCCGGCATGATTAAACGCCAAGGCGCATGAAATGCTGTTACCTTTCCACCGAAGTGGTACCTATTTATCTACTTGCTATTTCTTGCTCTCGAACTGCTGGGTTGCCAGGAACTAGCGACAGAGACAGGAGCTCACTCCATCATGCGGCACTAGGGTCTCGAACTGCCGAGCTACAGACCTTCCGGTGCCACCGCAGCCCCACAGCCTGTACCTACAATCAAAGTAAGGTAAAGGTAAAGGTTTCCCTTGATCGAAAGCTAGTCAAATCTGACTCTAGGGGGCAGTGCTCATCATTTCCAAGCCGAAGAGCCAGCCCTGTCCGAAGACTTCTCCATGGTCATGTGACCGGCGTAACGAAATGCCAAGGTGCACAGAATGCTGTTACATTTCCATCAAAGTGGTACCTATTTATCTACTTGCAATGTCTTGCTTTTGCAACAGCTAGGTTAGGAGGTGATGGGGCCAGAGATGAGAGCTCACTCTGTCATGTGGCACTAGGGTCTTGAACGGCCGAACTACAGACCTTCCAATCTGCAGCTCAGCATCTTAACCTCTAGGTACATACAAACTTAGAAAGTTGCCAAAGGTTCTAAAGATATCCCATTACCTCAGGCTCCCTGCAACCAGTGGGCCAAGCCACATGGTTAAAGACGGCTCCTGGCTAGTGTTCCCTCTAAGCTGAGTTAGTGTGAGCTAGCACACAGTTTTTTAGCCTCCGACTCACATATTTTTGTCTTAGCTCAGGGATAGCTCCAGAGCAAACTAATTCATGCAGTAGTCAAATCGCTCACTCACAACTTTAATGCCATTAGCTCACAAAGTAGAATTTTTGCTCAGAAGACTCCACAGCTTAGAGGGAACATTGCCGGAGAATAGTCTGTCTTCTTCCAAGGACCAGCATCAAGAGCCCCTCCCTCCTGAGAGCAAGCACTCTTATTAAACATCTGATTCCACCCATTTTATATCACTCTCTCCACCACTTTTGACCTGGTCTGCCCAGTCAGAAGGCATTCTGGGAAATCTCCAGTAGTCAGCTGGGTCTCCACACCTCCTACAACACCACTTCTCTCACTGGTGGTGGCCAAGCATTTTTAATATCATTCTAGCATGTTAACAAAAAGTGTAAACAGAAGAGGCTTGTGTTTCTGACTCAAAGCATTCTGGTGCACATACCTTAATCACAGGGGCCACTCAAAAGAACAGGTGATTTCAAATGCATCATGCTTAATCACACTGTTTTTCAAGTGGGAAGGATCTCCAGAGATCATACATAATCAAGGACTACTTGAACCAAGCTAAAGTACATTTGGGAATCCCTTACACAAGTGTGGTCAAGACCTCAAACTATACAGCCAAACTATATTTCACATTCAAAAGAGCATATAAACCCCATGTATGTTGCAAAGTCACAAAAATAGACCTCAAACTAACCAAAGGTCCCAGACATGCAGCCTTAGAAGCGTGGAATAAGTGGCAGGAGTTATGGCTAAGAAAAACTTCAAGCTGGGCACCATTAAAATCTATAAACAAGGATATAACAGGTAACGAATGGTGGGAATGGCTAAAAGCTAAAGGGTATTATATGATGAAAGATATGTTTAGAGGAGGCAATCTAAAACCCATACAGGAGATAATAGAAGAGGTGGGCAACCAACATTGGTTAAGAATAACTGGCCTGTATAGTAAGGTTAAAAAGATAAAGGAAAAAGAGAAATGTTGGCTAGAGGAACCAATAGAAACATTATACAAAGAGATGCAAAAGTCAAAACAAGGGCTAGCAGGGAAAATTTACAAGGAAATGACATCAAATGTAGATAAGTCAATATTGTATTTACAAAACACTTGGGCCAAAGAAGGTCAGATAACAAATAGTATGGCAAGAAAAATAATGAAAGGAACTGAGGAAATTAAAGTAATCAAATTTAATGAAATGGAGCATAAATTTCTTACCAAATGGTATAAAACACCAGCACAAATTGCAAACATGTTCCCAGGTATGAGCCCTAGATGTTGGCATTGTAAACAATCGAAGGGATGGTATTCCCATATGTGATGGGAGTGCCCAGAGGTCAGAGTATTCTGGACAAAGATATTACAAATTATAAATAAGACATGTAAAGTATCATTACACATTAACTTTAATTTAATGCTAATGAGTATAGTAGGTAATCCAGCAATAAGCAAAGAGAACCAAGCTTTGTTTAAAGCCCTGATACTAGCAGGCAAAGCAGTAATAGCTCTAGGCTGGAAGAACAAAAATAAATGGACAGTAGAAATCTGGCATAATTATTTGTTTGATCTCATACAGTCCGACATAATCGAAAAACTGGAACGTAAGGCCACATGGAAAGACAAGACTACGGAGATCACGATGAAGTGGAAGACCTACCTGGAATGGATACCGACAGAAGGAAGAAAAGACATTCAGAGCAAGATTCGGACTTTGTGCCCGTGGCTGGGAATATAGGACTAAAGCACCGGGATAGCATAGGGGGGAGGGGGGAGGGAAAAAACTATTATGAAAACGCATGGTTAAAAGATAATATGTAACATCTGTGTAAAACAATTTAAAAAATAAATATTAAAAAAAAAAACCCATGTATGAAAACCAACCAGAACCTAAGTTGATACAGGTACATGTGTAGGCAGATGATCTGGTCACATAGGCCAATCAAACTAAGTCATCCAAAAGAGCTTAAATGCAGTTCATTTGGCAAGAGGCCTTCCATCTGGAAATATTTTTTCACCAATAATCCCTGTTGCACACAGCATCAGAATTACAAATCAGAAGGCAAGTACTGCACTTTGTGTTTGGTTGTCACTGTGTTTATGAAGTTCAGTCAGGTTTTTTCATCCAGCTGCCTCTTTGTTTCATTAGCCTGGATATTAAGAGCCATTTTAAACAGTTATGACGACTGCATTGCTAGAGCCTTTGTTGATGTCTTTAAGTGCCAAATTTTTATGTTTCTCCACATGCTGCCAACAAACTATGTATTTTTATAAAGCTTTTTTGATATTGGTGGTGTTGTGCTTTGAGAACACACTAAATAAAATTTATTAAATTTAAGAAAAGAAGGCAAGTACTGTACAGTTACATTGACATTTCATACTGAAAGTTAATATTTGTGACAAAGACAGCCCTTCAAAAGTATGTTGGGGAGTCTTATTGGGAAGAAAGTTCTTACAAAAGTCAGTTTTCTGGCACTAAAATGCACAAATGCTTGAGAATCAAGCAATTCTGATTTGAAGAGAAAGAACTCTGAGGATAAAGCATGAGCACAAAAAAGATACATGTTCTACTCGAACAACTCAGAAAGTGTGTATATTTATAATCCTGTTATCTGTATTCAAGCTGGAACTTCACTAAACTGTCGAAGATCTACAAGAGACTAGTATTAATATTCAGCTATACAGCCTTCTTTCCCCTGTTTTCATAGTGACATTTCTGCAAGTCCTTTCAAATGTAACCAATAGAGTGTTTTACATATTGAGACAAATTACTGTAAATGTAATGTCAGTTTATGTATTATATCCAAGATTCATGTATGCATGTCACTTTCAGTGGCTCCAACAGATTCTTAATCTGTACCTGGAGGTAACAAATACTGTACAAATGTGTCATGTTAGTTAATAGACAGTTATTAAACTGAAATATTCTGGCTCTTTGCCACATCATTTTAAGCAATATATTACCAACAAAATTATAAACTTCTTGACCCTTCACATGTCATCAACATTTGTGTTATCAATATGTTTAGCCCAAAGCTACAATGTAATGAGTCACTTAAATTGCATATATCTTTCACACATAAGAAAATAATTAAGTTCCTTTTGCTCTAGGAGAATGCTGTATAGGCCAATAAACTGCATTTCTTAATCCTATTAATAGGAGCCAGAATAATCTATTTACATGCAAACATGTTCTGCTTAAACTGACAGATGCTCAGAATTTTAGAGATGATACTGGACTTTAATGGACAAAGATGTCCTACAGTTTTCTAAAGCGCACAACATATTTGCTGTTTAGTCTCTTCAGATGAACTCATTGCAGTCACATACAAAGGCAGACTACTCAGCACTCCACAGTCACTTACACCTTAAAGGGAAAGTAATTTCCATAGAGGTACTATCAAGCTCAATGACCCCTCTCTGAGGAAGATATCTTTCTACAAGTCATTGTATGACCCCTCTTCTGAGGAAGATGATGCCTTTCTACAAGTCATTGCATTCTTAAGTCAACCTTGTGTAATTCAGAATCACAAGATTCACACTGAAAATGGCTTGCACTGTTACCAAGGAATTGCCGATTCTAGTTATTGCCCCTTTTAACGAGCGCCAAAGCATTTATTTATTTACTTACTTTATGTCATTAATAGTCCACTTTTCTCTCTTGGTCTCAAGGCAGATTACACAGAGCAAGGCAATACAACTGACTGGAGGGGGTATTTAATAAACAATGCAGCAGGATTATTGCCACACAGGCTAGAATCATCTGTCACGGTAAACTCTGCAGTACAATAGGAGGGAAGTATCGACTTGCTGTCTGAAGTGGTGGTGGTGGAAAGTGCCATCAAGTCACTGCCAAACCCTCATGGGGTTCTCAAGGCAAGAGACAAACAGAGGTGGTTTGCCATTGCCTGCCTCTGCATAGCGACCCTCGCCTTCCTTGATGGTCTCCCTTTTGAATACTACCCATGGCCAACCCTGCTTAGCTTCCAAGCTCTGATTAACCCAGTTTGGCAAATACTGCACTCTGTAACTCCCCTGAATGTTCATTTCTGCTCTTAGGGTTACATACATCATTGTAACCAAATGATACATAAGATGCCAAACACGTATAGAGGCCCTTCCCCTTCTTCTATGGTCACACTGTACTTAAAAGTGCCACAGGAAAGAAACAGCTTGGATAAGCTAGGAAAAATAAGGCAACTCAGTAATATCCTGAGCCAAACACATCGTTGGTAATGTAACTAACATGCATTTGTACAGGCTCCTGGTAATTCTCCCTTCACAAAAGTCCACATTGTCCTGAGATTTCCACTCTTGTTTTTGCACTCAAGTAGGATACAGCTGAAAGGGAATGAGTGTGGAAACCAAAGAGGTAAGCATTATGGTACAAAAACTTCCACATCCGCAGCATAAGCAGAAAGTTACATTTCTTAGTGTAGCTTGTTTCAGAATTGGGGGAAAAAAACAGGGAACATCTATTTTCTATCAACAATATTCTGCGGTACAGGACATTATTGGTTGAGCAAGGTAGCATGTTTGGGACCCCACTGGATATATCGAAACCTCTCAACTGATAAAAGGCAGCCATCAATAAGAGACTGGATAGCATCTAGCCTGCTACTCTAGGAGAATAGAGATTTCAAGATGTGGAAAGACCTTGCTGTTTTTTGAAATACGTTGTTGAGGATCACCTTACTAGGCAGTGTTTTACTAAAGAAACCTCAATATGCAATAGGTTATTGGGCAGTTAAAAATTCATGCAGGACCACACAAACAGCAACATTAAAAGATGTATAGCTTCTTATCAACGCCATAAATGCCACAATGCTCTATTTGGTACCATTAGCCACATGACTCTTTGCTCCGAAACAGTACAGAGAAGGCTCGAGGGACCTTCTTGAACCCATGGTTCAACTCAGCCCAGTTTGACATCAGCTACCCCAAGACTTTTGATGGCACTGGAACTTCTAACCATAGGCTAGCTATATAGACTGGTTCCAAGGCTGTGCTTCAGGCCACGTTAATGATCAATTCAGAGCTGGTAGGGAAGAATCACAGTAGCATGCTACAAATAAAGAGCTTCAGAAGTTCGCCCAACCATCATCATCTTTAAAGCCACAGTAACTTAAAACCCAGAAGACCCAATGTGAAAAACAGCGACTATACCTAGTAATCTCTTAGCGATCTCAGCATTTCCTCTTAGCCGGCATGGTAATAAGATTTGTACATACTAGACTGTCCTTTCTGACCGAAGATCAATATGTGGTAATAGACAGATATTTGTGAAAACTGTTTTAGCTGCAATATTTATTTATCAGCTTTAGATACATGCACCCTTGCAATGAAGTGATTCAATGCTACATATTTAAATCAGTCAGTTTTCCTGAAAATAAGCTTTTGGTGATTCATGGTGTATAGGGGCCTAAAGCCATATTCTTCCATTTCAAGGCCATACTTTCATCTCTGAAGAACAGAACATTGTTTACTTTTTTCCTTGTTATACATGACCTGAAAGCATTCTGACTCTTTTTTAAAAGAAGTGTTTCCAAGATAGTATTCTCTAAATCAAATAACCTGTATTCACAGTACTTTTAACACATACACTATTTGTATGCCTTCAGATCCATTTACAACACACACACACACCACACCATCACTCACTCTCATGCTGGGAACCATGATTTTAACGCAAGCTGCTGGAGCACAACGTCTGCTGCAAATGGGAGCCTCTCACCATGGAGAGAAAGGATGTGCATGAATTACATCGGAAGTAAACTTTACCCATTCCCAAGGGAAGTCTATGTACATAGGATGGGGACACACTGAAATAAATCGCAATTGGCAGACCTTTTTGCACCTCTTAAGATCTAAGCTTCAGGAGACACATAAACAATGAGAACATACCCATGATGTAACTGTTACATACCCTCTATTACATTAGCTAGAAATAGTTTCTACCTGACTCTTCTGTGGCCTGTAGCACAGAGAGCAACAGCCTCAAGAGAAACCTTGGAAGCTCCAGCAGATTGGTGCACTGCGTGAAGGCAGGCTGCATGACAAGCACTTCACAACTGGAGCTGTGAGTACCTGAAGGGGAGCATTCCACAAATCGTCAGTAAATATATCCTTTCATGCATGTGTGTTAGAGGGCGTGAAGTTATTCCTTTCCTCAAATATTAGTGGAGAAACTATGCTCAAGAAAGGAGACTGATTCACACCTGAACATTTTACAACCGATAGAACAAAGTTTGAGTCCAGTGCTCAACCTTTAAGACCAACAAAGGTAAATTCTGAGTATAAACTTTCATGTGCCTGCACACTTCTTGAGATACCAAGTGTGCACATGAAAGCGTATACCCAGAATTAAACTTTTGTTGGCTTTAAAGGTGCCACTGGACTCAAACTTTGTTCTATTACTTCAGTCCAACATGGCCACCCACCTGAACCTATTTTACAACTAAGTTTCCCAGACTCACGTATGGGTTCAAAGTAGGGCTATTTCACGTGTTTTTAGGTGAAAGCACAGGGATTCTGCAGTTGGACACCTAATAATTTATTAATTTGGTCTTTTCACTTCACAGGTAATGATTGTTGGGGAGCAATTATTGTGTAAGTGCTCAACAGGAAGCTGCAACCAGAGACAAAACTTCTGCTATGGCGTGAAATGGCCTGTAGAGTCTTGGAATTCAAAAGCAAGTCATCAATCTATACATTCTTATAATTTTGCCTATAAAGCAATACACACACACAAACCTGCATGCCTTAATGGTGCTACCATTTATACAGCACAAAATGTTGAACTCACAGAGCTTATAGGGAGTCTGTTGTGGGGAGGGGGAGGGAAAGGAGATGGTAAGCCACTCTTGAGGCTCCTAGTGAAGGGCGGGGTATAAATCCAATCTCCTCCTCTTCTATTCTCTTCTTTTGTTCTGATTATTCAAATGCTCCTCTGCCATGAGTACTTGGCACCTTTAATGCTACGTACGACTACGGCACAAGTGTTCAATAAGGTCAGAGTCACATCAGCAACAGCAAGAAGATGTCCAAGAGGCAACCATTATGTAGCCTCTAGAATTATATAAAAAGTAAAAGCTAGAAATAATTACTACCTTTTTTCCTGCAGTCTTTGCCTCCTTAGTACTGAATGCCATGATTTAACTAATGAGAGCTTAATGGTAAAGGGAGGGACCTGGGAAAGTTCTTCTATCATGCTCATGATTTAAAGTCTTTTAGTAGTAATTAAGGTAGATAAAAGTGCATTCTACATGCAGCAAGAAGACAGCCACTAATTTATTAAAATTTCAAGGGACACACCCAAGCTCAAAGGCAAGTTAATACTCCCACATGTTGATAATTTGCTATTATGGTCAGTCAAGCAGATTCCCTCAGCATCAGTACTCTGAGAAGCAGGATATCCTAGCCAGAGTTCACATGCCCTACACAGCCTACATTATTTGCACATTCCAAACTGTATCTGAATGGAAGCTCAAAGAAGTAGGGAAAGCCCAAGCCATTCTCATTTCCCTTTCCTGCTTCCATGGTCTAGCTCAAAATATATTACTGAAGTTTCCTGCTGCTGGTGATTTGCTCTTTACATCGGATTTGTACTGCCTAGAAAGAATCCACAGCCTATCTGCCTGAAATGAAGCAACTCTCCGGGTAAAATTGAATTAGGAATGTTCAGTGAGGTTAAAATTTATTGCAATTTCTGTTCTTTGACTTCAAATAAGATCGTACTGACCACTAAAAAAAGTAAGGATGTTGGAAGTGAAGTCTGAAGTAGTCTAAACAGTAATCTGCGAATCTTAAGAGTCTATATGTACACAGACTGTCCCCACAATGCACAGATGCGTTGTGGAGACTGCCAAACTACAGACTTTCAATTTCTCCTGCAAAGATTGAAAAGCAAGAGTTGCTGCTACTATCACCACAATGCCCACACCAGAAATCCAAACTGTGTAGTAGATATGATCCATTTAGCTTCTCAGGTTGCTTATGAGAAATGACAAACTTTAGAAGCTTTTTTTAAAAAGTGAAGTTAAGTTTAACTGACTTAGTACTTGGCAACTCCCTACTCAGCCACCAGACTACTCTTTCATGTGCATTCACAGATTTCTCCCCACCCAAGCATGTAGCCCCCTTTCTCTTGTTCATAAGCATCTGTCACAGATGTTAATAGCACTGCTGTACTATGACAAAGAATTAAGAGAGGGTCTCCAACATGGTGCCCATGGGCCCCATGACACCTGCCAACCCATTTTCGGGTGCCCGTCAAGTATTTCGAGAAAGTGGCTGGGGCCAGGTGGGACTTTTGCCCAGCAAGGCTTCTAATTGGCTGCTGGAGATTTAGATTGACTGTAAAATTTAAAAACACTGCTTTGGCAGCACCTACCATTAAAGTACAAGGATTGTCACTGAATGAATGAAGATAAGCTGCAGCCAGTGTTCCCTCTAAGCTGAGTTAGTGTGAGCTAGCTCACAGTTTTTTAGCCTCCGGCTCACACATCTTTGCCTTAGCTCAGGAAGGAGGGCTCCAGAGCAAACTAATTGATGCAGGAGCCAAATGGCTCGCTCACAACTTTAATGCCAGCAGCTCACAAAGTAGAATTCCTGCTCACAAGACTCCACAGCTTAGAGGGAACATTGGCTGCAGCAGCTATTTTGTGGCACTGCCCATCATGACATGTCAAAATTCCAAAGTGCCCACAGGCAAAAAAAAAGGTTGGGGAAGCTTGAATGAAGATGAATGAGCTGGATATATAAGCACTATAAAACCTGGCTTGGTAATATTATAGTGAAGTAGAAGAAGGAGAAGAAGAGGAGATTGGATTTATACCCCGCCCTTCACTTGGAGTCTCAGAGCGGCTTACAAACTCCTTTCCCTTCCCCTCCCCACAACAGACACCCTGTGAGGTGGGTGGGGCTGAGAGAACTCTGACACAAACTGCTCTTTTCCAAGGACAGCTGTGCCAGAGCTTGTGACTGACCCAAGGTCACATCAGCAGGTGCAAGTGGAGGAGTGGGGAATCAAACCCGGTTCTCCCGGATTAGAGTCCGCACACTTAACCACTACACCAAACTGGCTCTTGAGTAGAAGGTATTTGCTGTTGAAAGATCACTCTTACATATTTCGATTTAAATTTTTTTTTGCTACTTAAGCTCAGGAAGAGACCTCATTAAGCAGAAGGAATACTTCAGAGTTGAAGGAAACCCAGGACCTTTTCAAGCATCATATAATGGAAAGGGGTGGGGAAGGTTTTGCTGAGAACAGAAGTTCTTATATACTATTGGAAATGGTGTGCATAAGAAAAGTTCCTGGAAAGCAAAAAGGCTTTGAAATGTTGAGAGAAAACAGTGGATGGCAGAAGGGACCTGTGACTTAGATGTCAGAAACTGTGACATCATGACTGCTATGTCACCACAGCAGAAAAGACATGTGTAGTAACACTTGTAGGAGAAGCAAAAGAAAAATCACTCCCACTGTGTTTAGCTGCTGGAGTTCAGTCATTGTTGCCCAAACTACAGAGAGTTCTCCATCTATAAAACTGATAAACACATTCAGCTGTATGAAACACCCTGTAATAGATGACATTTTACAATGCAGAAATATTAATCAGCTAAAAGATCCAGAAGCAAGCCGCTATATCTTTGTATGTACCTCAACTCCAGATGTAGGACTAGATGAATCCAATGGTCTCTTTTTTCTTGGCCCAATGGCTGCCAGAGCTGCGAGATTAGCCTCCCTTTTTTGCATTTGTGCCAGTTCTAATTCCTGCATCTAATTGTAAAGAAAAAAAGAGGAAGGTATGAATTAAAGTCAGATTATAGTGCCTTGAAAGCTTCAGCTGGACTCAAGCCATCAGCCCCTGGCCTGCCGTTTACACAAAGTCAGCAAATTTTAAACAAAGGAACAATTTAGAATTTATCACATTCAAACCTGGCCTATTAGCTCATACAATATTGTGGTTCTTTGCAATGTGGAGTTAGTGGCATTACAACAATGCATTTCAGTACGATTTAAGAACAATGCATTGTGTCCCAAGGTCTGTTGCTGCTAACATGAAGAGCTTCCATTAGCAAAACTGAGCTTTCTTCCCCCATCTTCTCCTGCTTTGGTGTGTGCCCCAAAATACTGTGGGTTTTTTAAATAATCTATTTATTGATTTTCCAACATAAAAAGAGACAACAAAATGTTGTAAACTTAACAAAAAATAAATCATACGTAACATAGCACCTTTGTTATGATTTCCTCCTATACTCACAGTTGCTCAATTCCTGTTTCAAGCTATTTCAAAACTTTAACAAAATAAACATTTTACAGAGTTCCAGTTTATTTTTCACTATTCCTATATAGACCAATTCTACTTTGCACACCCTTTTCACAATTCAAACATAACGCACAATTTACTTTCCCAGCCAGATTTGCTTTCCTCTTTCCTACTTGACATAACTATTAAGTATATTCGACTAATCTAACAAATATGTAAATGAGTTATCAGGATTACCAGCCTATTTATGTATAACATTTTTACCAATATATGTATATTTTTGCTATAAATGTTCCCTTTATAAATGTTTTCTTTAATATTTGCCAGTAACCACTTTTAACATAGCTAGCCACAACTTAAGTCACTAAATAAAAATATTCATTTGGGGAAATCAAAATAATATTAGAGTTATTATATAATATTTTCCCATTTTTATCTATTATCAATTACTTTAATCTTAGGGATTATGAGAGGAGGCAAAAACTTTGCAATCACAAAACAATTAACTTACCTACTTATTACTGTAAATATACATAATACCATTCCATTCTTTCATGTTATGTATATTATTAAAAAAATAAGACATAAAGGAAGGTGCACTTTTAACTTAACCCAAAATTCTCATCTTAATGTTCTAAGACTTTCAATATAATCATCTCAATTAATCATAGCTAACATCCAACTTCTCATTATCTTAGTCTCATAAGTTATGAAGCATATACTGAAGTGAAAGTGTAGACAACAAGGGGATAATTTAAAGCACCAATTATCATTCTTACCAGGGGTCGTTTCGTAGAAAAAGAGCTAGAGGAACTCATTAGCATATGCCACACCCCCTGACATCACCGGAAGTGTGTCATAAGGCCACACACCCCGCCCCCAACGATCCCGGCCGCCACCACCGGCCTTGCAGCTCCACTGCCGAGCCCCATGAGGGGCCCGGCGGTGGACCTGCAAGGCCGGCGGGAGTGCAAGGAAGCCCTGTGAAGGCCCTCCCTGGCTCCAGGCAGGCAGGGGTGGGGAGAGGCAGGGAGGAAGCAACTTACCCTCCCTCTTCTCCTGCCTCCTCCTGGCTGAATGAGGGCCGGAAGCAGGGGGCGGGGCTTCGTCTTGTGCCCCGCCCCCATACCTCACCCGGGGGAACTGCGATCCCCCGCGATCCCCCCCGAAATGACCTCTGATTTGTACACATTTTCTATCCCCTATTTTTCCTTTGCACTTTTTTTTACTATCATGTCCAGATGTCTTTCGTCTTTATACACGAGTCCTTATTTTTAGCTTCTCCCGTTTGTATTTCCACAAGCCTAGTTTGGCTTTCTATTTGTAAATCCTCATTTCTAATTTCTTGGCTTTGTGTTTGGAAATTCTCATTTCTAGTTTCTTCCTTCTGTATTTCAGCAGTTTCATCTTTGAATATTTGTTGGTCTTATAGATTCTCTTAACACAATATTTTTTTGGGGGGGTTATCCAACGTGATCATTTTTTTAATGTGCTGAGTCCTGAGGGACTCCTTTCACTACTTCCAACTCCACCGCAGAGCTTACTGTTTCTTCCCATTTACACATTTGGTTGCTTTTCCTCTCCTCATTCTCCATATATAAAAAGTAACATATCCTTTAACCCTTCGTCCTGATATAAAACCTGTTGCTCCTCAGAGTTCTGCTGAGAGAACTCTGTTTCTTTCTCATTGTCCAGCTCCAAGGAAGAGCTCTGAGGTTTGACCATAAGGTTTTTAAATGCTGTTTCACAGCTTGCTGAATCTCCTCCACTAATATCCTCTGGAACTGTTCCCAAGACAGGTCTCCAAACTCTGTCAACTCCCCAATTTCTGTCTCTTCATTATTCATTACTGAAGCCATTTTCTTATTTACTTATCTTCTCTACCACAATGCTTAATAAAATTCCTGGGTCATGTAACCGAAGTATTTTAATGTGATTATCTTTAATCAGCAGTATTTTAAAAGAAACAATATTAGTTTTCTTACCCCTGCCATGTTTTAACCAATCTTTAGCCCCATTTTGTTTTCAGCCGCTTTCCTTTCAAATTTTGGGTATTTCAATGTTGGGGTATTTAATTGCAAATTTTATTTTATTTTTTTGCTTGAAGTGCTCAATTCTTCCTTTTTCATGCTCAAAGCTATGTTATGTTAAATATCCAAAAAGTCTCTAAAACGGGTGGTCACAACTATGCAGAACATGACGGCCATGTTCTGCTCCATTTCCTGCTTCTGCATCGAGACAAATCACTCTCACCGCCGCAAACCGCCGTCCGTGGGGTGGCTGAAAAAGTCTCTTGCTGCCCAAGCTCCCTCCGAGAGCTTGGGTGAGTCCCCGCAAGGTCGCACAGACCGGGGAACTTAAAAAAAAAAAAAAAAGCAAAAAAGGACGAGTGAGCTTGGGCACGTCCCGAGGCGCACCCGTGTCATTGCTCCGTTGACCCGGAAGTCTCCAAAATACTGTTTTTGAGGGATGAGCCCCCCCACCAGGGGCAAATTAAAAAGTTGTGTTTTCCTTCTACAGGCAGAAATTGCCCTTGGATCGACAGCATAAATTCAGATCCTGGCTCTGATTTGTAACAGGTTACAATAAGTAAGCAAAACACTTACCACTTCTAAAATAAAATGGAGAAGAGGATTATATAAGCCACTTTGGGTCCTCATTGGGGAGAAAGGCAAGGTCTAAATAAAGAATGATTTGTCCACTGAGCTCATTGTGAGACTAAATCTCATCAAAGTCACCCATGAACACATATGTGAGAACGTGATGCTATGAATGAACCAACTCTACTAAGTAATATCGCCCTGGAAGAGACATCTGGATTCCGGAGTCCTGAGATGTTAGGGCTGTTGTGGCTTGTTCACACATGCAGGTAATCACTACCAGTCATTAAATGATAATCAGGCATGTATAAACCAGTCCTTTAACTGGCTTGAGTGTTGAAGTCTTTTAAAACTGCTTACATGATAGGAAAGGTACTTCTGTCTCAACTAGAAAACAAAACTTCTAAAACTTAGTGGGGCATCAGACTTGTATAAGCATTACTCTATATTTTTTCTGAAAGAAGATCAGAAGCCAGCCAGAAAGCATTTCAAGCCTATTTTCCCATTCTTCGATTTTCCCCATCTGCTCCAAGTACAAAGATTTTTTTAAAACCTGCGTAAAGATCAAATTGCTATGAAAACGTCTCTGAAATTGTAAAATGGTCTTTGTTGCTGCTGGCCTTTTTAATAATAATATATAGGTTTTTAAAGTCTGGTCTTGAAGCAGTCAGGAGTTTCCAGGTGACACAATAACCATTTTAGTTAATCTGACCTGAAGCACAAATAAAGTGAGGTACATTTTTAAAGCCCTTCCCAATAGTGAAATGGCATTTGCAGCATAGCTGTAATCACATGAAGCAATTTTTAAGAAGCTAAGACTTCTCTGCTCAGTTCTAAGACAGACTTTTCCATACTACAGAAACTGGATTTTTTTACTTTTGTAAAGTTTTCATATGCCATACTTCAGTATAATTAGGAAACCCTAGATTTTATTAGGCGAGAATACTACTGCCTTGTTGCTTATAACAGAACAATTGTGAACCCTGGGGGAGAGCAGGGGTCACCCTCCCAGGTTAGGGAAGTCCACCCCCTGGAGGAGAGGGGCTGCACAATAAGGTAGGGGACAGCACAAACCAGGGTGGCAAACCTGTGGGGCAAGACTTTGTCCAGGCACTTCGACTGTGGGTCGAGGCTGGTTAGCCTTTGTGGTTGTGGTCCCAAGAGATGGCATACCCTTGAAACGGAGAGGATGGAGTTAAGAGCCAGGATGATCGGACCCTAATCAATGGGGGTGGGGTTCAGTTATTGGACTGCACCCCTAAAGTCATGGTGTGCAGCAGCTGGGGGTGGCTGGAAGCAGAGGAGGAGCTGGGGTTGGGGACAACTGAGAGAACCTGAAGGAGTGGAGTTAACTGTCCAAAGGCAGACCACCACTGGACACATGTAACACGAGTCCTCAACAGCAATAAGGGAGCTGAGTTTCCCACTCATCCTTTCAGGTGCATGGAGCCTCACCCACCACCTAACTTCCTCTGGGCATCAGCCCTACAGTCACTATGCCTGACCACACCCAGCCCCATCCCACTCACAATATATTTACAGCATCTATGACCGTCGTTCACGATCACTTCTGCTACTGCATTACAGTGTCCAAGCCTTGCGTCATCTTGAAAATGAAACCTTTCTTGCTGAGATAAAAAGAAAGTATTGATTTGCCTCATGTACAAGGAAGCGTTATCCTGAACAAAGCTGAGTAAAGGGACAGAACAGTCAAGTGTCACTTTGCAAAGCTGCTTCATTTGACTGTTGTTTCATTCATAGCCTGAAGACTTGTCATGACATCCCACCAGCAAGCTATGCGATCACTTACTGAAACGGTCATTTTACATTATTGAACTTAAGGGGGGGGGGAGACATACAACCATAGAACTTTACTGTTTCATTAAATATTTCCACCTGCTATGCCTTTTACCAGGTAATCTCAGTAAGTGGTTAACCTGAAACCAGGTGGCTATTGATCTTGGTACACCTAGCATGGTTTCAGAAAAATGTATACTTAACCTGAATATGAAGTTCTAAGACTGTACTATCTCAAAACCAAATGGAGACAATGTCTTTCAACATTGTTCTTGTAAAAAATACCCTATATAAAAATAGCTACCAAACCAAAAAAGAAAGAATGAGTCATATTCGCATTCTGCCTTTTCCCCAAGAAACACAGGGTGACATAAACATCCTCGCAACTATCCCAATGAGGTGGCCCAAGATTCAGATCCATGGTTGAGTGGAGAATAACCTACGTTTCTCCTGCTTTCTGAAGTGCTAGAAACCTAACCCACCACTACATATTTTCTGTAAATCTGGATCGCATCTGAACAGCATAAAACCAGATCTATGATAGTGCAGAGAATTGTTCATCAGGTCACTGAAATGAGCCATGCCTGCACGGTATTACAATGGAAGGAAACATTAGTTTGTAATTGTCTATGGAAATATTGAACAGAGGCTATTTTAGCAAGATCTGAATGACTTTCTCAAGATACAGGGCTTGAAACAAGACCATTTGTTTTATTCTTGCATTGCATCGCTGCTTCCACCAACCTAACCCTTCAATGACAGCTGTAATTCTGATAGCTTGGGTTTGCACTTCCATTTCCTGCTTAGATCATCTATGCCACTGAGCACCATTAAAATCTACAGAGATCCCAGCATGTTGGCTCTTCCCAGTGCTCTTGTCAAGAAAACATAAGCAGTCCAAGCTACCTTGTGTAGAACCTCTTCAGCTTCATTTTTACAACAGTATTTTCTTGTTCCAAATATCCACTAGACCTGAAACTGAATAGTCTATTGTTACCAAAAGTTGTTTGACAATTTAAGACAGAGCAAAACTTAAAAAAACAACAACAGTACTCTGAAATATCTACAGACATATCATCCTATATATATAAAAGCCCAACGTGCTGACACTTTCTGGCTCTCCCACTGGCTGTGCTATGTGCTCCATCAGCCATTGGCCCATCAACCACCACTCAAAACTACTTGCATGCCATTGGCTGGGTGCTGGGACTGCTCCTCTCCCCTGCCCACTGCCATCGCGTAGCCACTTCCCTGGCAGAATAAACTGCAAAAATGGCTGTCTCTCCTGATGAAGACACTTCTGCTTGGCTCCTGTAGGGCTTTTCCCTCAGTGGCTGTTGCTAGGCAACCAAGTTTGGTTCTGCCAGTAAAAAGGCAAAGGCAGGAGGTCCATTCCAGGCCTATTTTTGCCTTGGTGGGAAACTCATTGGGGCCAGTCCTGACTATGGTTGCCAACTCCAGGTTGGGAAATTCCTGGAGATTTTGTGGTGGAGTCTACAGAAGCCGGAGTTTGGAGAGGGGTGGGACCTCAGACAGGTACAATACCATAGACTCCACCCTCCAAACCAGCCATTTCCTCCTGAGGAACCATTGCTGCCAATCTCAAGGGAAGGGCTGGAGATCACTCAGAATTACCACTGCTCTCCAGATGGAAGGAATCAGTTCCTCTGGAGAAAATGGCTGCTATGCAGGGTGGACTCTGTGTCATTACACCCTGCTGAGGTCACTTCCCACCTGCTTGGGTCTCCACTGCGGAGAAAGACTGTACTTTTTTAAAGTAGAGACTGCAGCTGAGGAGGGAGATAGGAAGCTGAAGTCAGAGGGGCAGATAACGGTAGGTTGATGGTTGGTTGGGAAGGAGATAGGGTTGGCAACTCCAGGTTAGGAAATTCCTGGAGATTTGAGGGGTGGAGCCTGGAGAGTGTGGGTTTTGAGGAGGAGTGGGACATCAGGCAGGTACAATGCCATAGGCTCCACCCTCCAAATCAGCCATTTCCTCCAGGGGAACCATTGCTGCCAATCTCCAAGTGAGGGTTGGAGATCACTCAGAATTACAACTGTTGTTCAGATGGCAGAGATCAATTCTCCTGGAGAAAACGGTGGACAACCCTCAAACTTTAAGGGAGGAATTGAGGTTTATTTGTTCCAGGGTCAAAATGAACAGACTGTTTCCCAGCCAATAAACAATCAATGTATTTGTGACGGACTGCAGTTTAAAAGCTCATAAGTGCTGTGTAAACATGTGAATGACTGTGAAGAGTTAATGCCTTGCAGAGCCAGAGAGCTTTGAGTGACAGGCTGCTCAAAGAGATTTCATTGGTTAGCATCAGTTGAGCGGAAAGACTTGGGAACTGACTGAAGAGAACTCAGTTTAGCTCTGACAGAGAACCGGAACAGTTTGGCCCTGACCCTGTAAAATTTAACACTGACTGAGGAAAGTTTAACACTAAGAAAAGACTGGGAAGATTGGCAAGAAGGAATGGGCGGATCAGTGAAGACACCCATTTGAGCCAGGAAAAGGGATAGATCTTGTTAGAGAAGAGATTCCCTGCCCAGTTGAGAGGGAGATAGCTCTGGAGAGTGGAGTGATCCCTGGTGTGCTCAGAGAAGGAATTTGGGTGTTTGGTAGTGTATCCCTAACTTCTGAAACCTGAAGAGTCAGTTAAACTCAAGAAAGTGAACTGGAGTGTTTAGGAAACGCTGAAACCAAAGCTTCTCATCTCTAGGATTATAAGACTCTGTGAAAAGTTTTAAAACCCTCAAGTGCTGGAAATGTATGAACTGGAGTTTGTGATTATAATAAGTCACCTCGGAGTTACATTTCATTCACCTCAGACATTACCCCCAATTTCACCTGACCTTTCCCCCTCTACATTGAATAAAATATTTTGTTTATTTTTGAACGTTCTAAAGCCTCTTGTGTGCCATTTTCAGATGTTTAAGTTAAAGAGGTGATCTTGCCTCTTTCCTCACATTCTTGCCATGAGCCAGCTGCAAAACACAATTAAGTGACAGGGTGGAACAGCCATACAGATGTTCATAAAAGAAGAAAATAGATTCAGGGGCTGTGCAGCCAGAAAGGAAGAGGGGAAAGGGAGGGGAAATCCTGTGTCAGAGAGGGAACAGGGCTAGGTCATCATAATTTAAACTTTTATTTTAAAATAATCATATAACTCTAGATCTGATTAAATAAAATCAATTTAGATAGAATAGGATTGACATGTATGCTTATAAAGGGTTGATCTGTAGGGGTTATGCCAGTGCTCTATGTATCTATTTAACAAAGCTTTAATAAAGGTTACATTTCTTAGCTTCTTACCCAGAGCTTTGTCAGTCTCATGGAGTTCCACATAAAAGACATTCAGGGGTTATATAGTGTGGCTTGCTTATACTGCTTATATAGACCAACAAGTGACTTCATTAAAACTTCTGATTTGTGCCCCCTAAAGGCATGATATGATACTCCTCTAAGCATGCTCTGATAGATACTATTTTCACTATGGGATTATTTCTGGCCATTAAACCAACTGTGCAACATTGTTCGTTATGCTGAGATCTAGTTTGGCAAAAGATCAACTGTTCATAACTCATTCTATCAACAAACAATACATCTTTTCAGTTTGGCTTGCTTATTCAAGGCTGAAGAAAACAACTACGGGACCAGCTTTTACTTACAAGAAACCTGGGGTTTCCGGTGATGGCGGCGCGCTAGAGCAGACTCACCTCCCAGACCTCCCGGGGGTGAAGCTGCGTTCCAGCCGAAGGAGGGGGTGTGCAGGTTCGTCACCCCCCCGAGACCCGGTTGAAGGGACTCTGGCCATGGAACTTCTGAGAGGTCGCCTCTTCGATGGTGGAATGCCGGAGAATTGAGGCGCCTCTCCGTTCCGACGGTTCTCCGTGCTGAGAGACCGAATGGACTTAAGCAACGCTAACCAGGGCAAGCACAGGAGATCGAGCATTTAAAACCGAAAGTAAACAAGGTCTGAGGACCGCTTATGAACGTGAGTCGTTTAAGCGTTGATTAAAGAGAAAAGAAAGCTCCCCACCCTAACTATGCAATAGAGAATTAGGCGAGCGGGGGAGGGACGCCTCCTGAGCGCATGAACTTTTGAGCGAATGGGGGGGGGGAGCGGAAAAATAAGCAGGTAAAACTGCTAAGAAGTACTTACCAAGGAGTGTTTGAGC
>NW_015177023.1:418361-433036 GCF_001447785.1 Gekko japonicus | reverse complement strand
AATATAAACATTAAAACTTTAAAAGACATTCCATTTGAAATTTGTCAAAAGAGGAAAAGCTATAAGGACTTAATTTATTTTCTTCAAGCCAATGGAATTTTGTATAGCTGGGTGATTCCAGAGGGTGTCATCTTTAAAATCAACGACAAAAGAGAAAAGATTGACTCCATTTTTAAAGCCAAAGAAATTTTGAGATGCCAGTTGGGATTGGAGGAAGAATCCATAGATGAAGAATCGAAATCAAGTGACTCCGCTATCACTGGAATGGATGAGGACTCTGCTGTAGAAACGGGTGCAGGCGCAACAAAAGTTATATGTGATTTCAGAGACAGAAAACCGAAGTGAAGGCAGAAGGACTGTGAAAATTGCCTTTTGAAGCAAACAAGAAGATGCTCAGAAAGTTATCTCACAACAACATACTAACATTGAAGCCGAGACAAACAAGAACTCTACAAGTATATTGTTGTACTAACACTTTTATTAATAACACTTAGATTAACACAGATATGATCTCCTCCTCTTGGGTTTTTAGTGTAGTGTGGTTATCTATCCTTTATCCTTAGATATAATCCCCTTCCCTTATATTTTCTTTGTAGTTTTGTAGTCTTATAAAAAAATTTTAAAAACGATCCCTCCGGGGATTTAAAAAAAGAAAGAAAGAAAGACAGACAGACAGACAGACAGAAAGAAAGATGATTTTCTAACCTATCGTATCATGACAAATGTTCAGGGGGGAAATCATGGCAAGATATTAGAGATGGAATAAACATTCAATGACTGTTATATCATCAATTAGCTTCAAGCCTAAAGATCATAAATACTAAAAGTAGAGCACTAAGAGATGTGACTGAGTTCGAACTCCTGATTATAAAACAAAAAGACCATTTACTACGATGGATACATACATTACTACTCAAGCGAGAAACAGAACAACAAATGAAAAAAATGTATGATTAGATAGTATATAAATCCAAAGGATATTGAGAAAACAAAAAAACTATAAAAAATGTTCAAAATGTCAAGACAGATGGAACTTTTCCCCATATGTAGTGGATGTGTAAAAAAGCAAAAATATATTGGAAGGAAATACATGGAGAAATGCAGAATATATTAAAGTTTAAATTCCCCATGGAAGCCAAAAATATGCTACTGTTATACTGCCTAATAATTTGTCAAATTTTTTTGGAAGAGGTATTCAAATACATGGTGACAGCAGCTAGAATTATCTATGCAGCAAAATGGAAAGTAGACATTTGTCCATGCTTAGAAGAATAGGAAAATAAACTTGCTGAATATGCAGTGATGGCAAAATTAACTTATTTGAGAAACAGATCAATTACAAATTTTGAGGCTCGAGATAGAAGGTGTACTATGCAAACTACAACAATTAAACATAGACTCCTCAAACTTATTAAAAAGTTATATACCGCTACTACTTGTCCAACAGGAGTCAAATTTAGAATTATTATCATTATTTATTAAATTTACATACCACCCTCCCCCAAAGTAGTCTGAAATACTGTATACAATGGTATTGCAATAAAGAAGAATGCAAATCAGTTCATTAAATCAACACCAAAGGGGGGAGTTTTATCTGCTTGTGGCACCTCCTGTTGATGTCCCTCTGGTGGGGTAGTAGCACCCACTGAAGAGGTCTTGTGTGAAAGTGGGCCCATGGGATGAGGTCTACTGTCAAATTTAAGAGGCCCAGCCATTGCAGAGAGATCCATGAGGTCTGATGCTTTTTGCTTGCATGTCCTTTTGATTGTGTCCAAGATCTCCCATTGTTTCTCTCATGGGAGAAAGACCATTGCTGAGGGTGTGTCTATCCTGGCCTCCCAGGTGGACTAGGTCCCTGGACAGTGTAAGAGGGCTCTTTCGCAGCTTTGTCAGGAAACCATGTTCCTGAAGCAGCTGAATGGATGCTTCTGAGTTCTTTGCCACTGATTTGCTGTCCCTGACCATGATCAGTAGGTCGTCTCATTAAGGGTAGACATGGATCCCCTGCTGTTTCAGGTGGACCACCAATGCTACCAGCACCTTGGTGAAGACTCTTGGCAACGATGACAGGCCAAAAGGTAGGGTAGTACCAAAACCAAAAGGTATTAGTAATGCTGGTCCCCCAGGGAGAAATGGAGGACTGGTGTATAGGAATATGCAGGTAAGCCTCCTTGACATCCAGCAGCACCAAGTAGTCATCCTGCTGTATAATCTGGACAACTGAGCGAAGTGACTCCATGTGGAACTTCTGCTTTTTTACCCACAAGTTCAGTTCCTTTAGGTTGAGAATTGTCCTCCAGTTCCCCAACTTCTTGGGCACCACAAAGAGGACAGAGTAGGCCCCTGGAACCTCTATGAGGTCAGTACCAGCTTGACTCCCCTGACAGCCAGAAGATGGTTTAGAGTTTCCTGTAGCAGTCATTGCTTTTCCTTTGATCTGGGAACTGGAGATGGGATGAACTTGTGGTGTGGTGGAGATGCAAACTATATCTTGTAACTGAACTCAGTGATGGAAAGAAACCACTGGTTGGTTCTGGTCTGCCTCCAGATGTGGGTGAAGTTCCAGAGATGACCCACTATCACACAGTCAGGTGGTGGTTCTTTTTACTGGACCAGCCCTGTCCTGCTTGTTGGGCGGAAACTGTCTGCTTTAGAACCTTGGCCAGTAATTAAAGGGAAAGTTGCTCCTAAAATCCTTGCCTTCTTGTCCCCTGGCATGGGATGTGTCCATGAAAGGAGTTGTAGGACCCCCCCCCTTCTGAGGCTAAGGTAGATGGTATAGCTTTCTTCTCCATCCCCTCCCATTGAGTTTTGCTAGTGCAGATGATCTGGGTTTTTCTGGGCTGTCCATCTGGCAATTCAGAGTAGAAATAACTCTCTTTCTCTGAAAGTGCTCAGCTTGGAACAGTCTCAATGAACTGTGCTGAGTATCTGAGTCCTCTCCTGACCACTCTTTCTTCCCTCCCTGAGTTGGGTGCTATAGAAATCTTTGCTGAGTGGCACTCCTTGACCTCAGATTCAGAGCCTGAGTCTCAAGAGCTTCAGGTCCGGTAACTTCATTCGTTTGTTTGTTCAATTTATACCTGTCCTCTCCACTGAAGCAGGCTCAGGGCGGCTTATATAAGAGATAAAACACATAAATAACAATTATAACATCATGCAAGAGGCATGGATTGACTGGCCCCATTGTGATGACTGAGGATCTAACCTCTTCATCAGCTGCCCCTACTGCTTGGTTGTGGTGCCTGCTTTTCCTAGGGCAGTTCTGCTTGTGGAAGGAAGAAGATCTGGGGAAGGGGGAACTGTGCCCCCACTGCCTGGGAGTGTTCTTTGGCCATTTGCTCCTGCCCCTGCCCCAGCCTCATGCCAAACCATCTGGGGTGGCTGTATCCTGGGGAGCCCTGATGGTGGGAGAATGGGTGGAAAGGGGGGGCATCCAGGTCAATTCCTAGGCCTATCTCCAGGCCTGTAAATACCATTTTGTTGAGACTCGGTTAAAAAACATGGGGGGGGGAATGGTGCAACTGCCATACTGGGGCTTCCCGCACTTGCTGGCAGACCCAGGAAGGCTTTGTGGTGCACCACCCCCCACCACTGCTCCACTCATGTCTGACTTGTGATGTCCTATGGAGGGTTGCTCACCTCTTTCCCTTTTTTTTCCGAGCCCTGTTGGGCAATGCCTGCTGCAGCCAGCTCCTTCCAGGCTACTGTGATCTGCGTTCATGCAGCATCTGCCGGTGGTGAGTCAGTGAGGGTGCAATCTGATGCTTTGCATCATCCTGTCCTTAGCAGCAGATGCCAGTGCTGGGTCTCTCTCTGGCTCCTCTCTCATAACTGGAGCTCTGGGCTCAAGGGGCCTTTCTTTTGTCACTGCTTCCTTCCTCTTGTTAGACCCCCCCCAGAGGGAGCCTTCTTGGAGGTCTTCTTCCCTGTTTTAGATTTGTCTGAAGTCTTGGAACCTAGGCTGATGCATCCTGCCAGGAGCTGCAGGGCTATGTAAACTGGAGAGGTGGTCTCACTCCCCCCCCCTCCCCGCAAGTCAGCCGCACAAAGATTTGCATAGCCCTGCTTGGGGCAAGAGGAGGCATGACCTAACCAGCTTGGATGACTTCCCCCACTGAAGGAGAAGAATCCTTCCACTCACAACAGATTGTTAAAGTTCTTCTAGTACTTTGGCAAATTTAGGTAGAGAACTTCAAGGTCAAGACAGTCATCACCTTCTTGGTACTCAGTAACTAGATAATAGCTGGAACACAAAGGAATTTGGATCTATTATCAAACTTTGAGATGCACATCAGAGGCACTCTAATGGTAGGTGAAAAGTGACTATCACAACCAGAATCTTCAAATGAAAGTGCAAAATCCAGCAAGGTTTACTAGTTTCACTTTTTAACCAACAGAATACGCACTAATCATTTCACTTGCTGTGCCCAAGAGGCTATTCTGCCATCCCTTACAGATGATATCCACTGCAGAACACCAAGGTCTGTGCTTCCTTGAATTCATCCTGACCTTTGTTGGACTCCCAGAATTTTTGTGGGGGACAAAAAATAGTACTTTTCAGAAAGTTATCCAGTGAGAGTCTGATCAGGCCAAGTCTTAATGCTTCCCATAACTACAGAAGTCAGTCTCCTAGGACTGTTGCTGAGATGAAGGTGACTCAAAATCTTTGTTCAAGCTTTTACATTTAAAACACATCTGGATCCTCCATCCTTTTTGCATATTATAAAGACTGCTTTAAGATATCTATGGAACTCTGAAGGAAGACGTTAGGTCAAGAGCAGGGAAAATACCATTCAAGTTGAAACACTCCCATTACACTCACTTCCCAGTCTGGATTCTACTGTGATCAATGCTTTAAGGAGGACCTGAAACCTTACTTGAGCTCCTTAGGTTCTTCATCTTCTTATATGTTGTTAGCAAGCTGTTGTAAAAGGAATGGACATGCCATACTAAAATTAAGTAAAAACATATATATTGATCCTATGTAAGAGACTCTCAATAAGAATATTTGGGAGGTAAAATCAAGCAGAAGCTGGGGATTTGGAGCTAAGAAGTGGTGGGTAAATGGTTGAGCATCACACACATACCATTTCTTCACTCTAAAATCAGTCCCTACCCTAAAGCTGCCTTCTATTTACATGTCTGCATATATAACACAATAATGCTCTCAACTGAAGACATCCTTTTTGGGATAACAGGAAGCGCCTCACCAGTATCTTTAAGGTAGGACCCCCACAAAAATGCCCCACCCCCCGTGTGTGCCAAGGTTTGCTATGGAGAATTTTCTCAGCCTTTGCTAAGTATATCTCCTGGCTACAGCCATGGCACCTGTCACAGGTCTAACTGCATCATAACCCACAATAGGCTGTTGACTGGAAGAGATTTTCCAACTCTCTGGTATGGCAACAAGCACAAAAAGTTAGTCTCACACTGAGGGTAGTGCTTCTCATCAGTAGTGTTTTGACATCTGCATATTATGGGGAACTGTGGCCGTCCCAGAGGGCAGTGGGACATCATAACCAACTTCCATAGTCAGCAGAGACTCGCCAAATGCAATACGGTTCCTTAATTGCCTCTTTATTGGATGCAGTTGCATTTTCCCGCCCATTTCTGCCACTGCAAACCTCAGTGGGCTGAGCTGTGCCTCTGCCTTGGAGCAGTTTCACCAGGCCTGTCCCAGTTTGGTAGATTTATCTTGCTCCAGACCCCTGATGTTTTCTAACATTTGATTCTATGCCCTCTTTGATGTACAATGTAACACCTCCCCCAACCCATTCCTCCCCTGTCCTGTCTACAGAGCTTATATCCAAAAATGATTGTATCCCATAGATTTTCCCCATTCTACCATGTTTCTGAGATGCCTACTATATCTGAATTGTCATTGTCCAGCTCCCCCAACTCATCTTGGCTTGATATAAAGTAAAGGTTAAGGTTCCCTTGCTCGAAAGCCATTCGAATCCGACTCTAGGGTTGCGGTGCTCATCTCCGTTTCAAAGCCGAAGAGCCAGCGCTGTCCGAAGACGTTTCCGTGGTCATGTGGCCGGCATGACTAAACACCAAGGCGCATGGAACGCTGTTACCTTCCCACTGAAGTGGTACCTATTTATCTACTTGCAATTTCTTGCTTTCGAACTGCTAGGTTGGCAGGAGCTGGAACTAGAGACGGGAGCTCACTCCGTCGTGCGGCAACCCGGGTCTCGAACTGCTGAACTACCGACCTTCCACAGCCTGCAGTTCAGTGTCTTAACCACTTGAGCCACCGCAGCTCCTTGATATACAGATAATGTATTTCCCTCTCCAGTAACCCTCACCTCCTTAGTTGCCACACATGCCTCAGTCGCCATATGGCCCTCATTCCAGGTTCTATTACGCTCCTATCAATATTACTCTTATGCAATCATCCCTTTGGACTGACTGGGCTGGAGGCTCCCCAGCTCCTGTTGGCTTTCCCTCTAGGATTAGTTTAAAAGCTGCTCTGCCACCTTTTTGATATTAAATCACCAGCAGCCTGGTTCCCTTTTGGTTCAAGTTAAGCCCAACTCGGCTTGTCCCAGAAAGTTCTCTAGTGCCTAGCAAATGTAAACTCTTCCTCCCAGCACCACTTTCTCATCCATGCATTGAGACCCCTGATCTGTGCCTGTCTGTGCCTGCACATAGAACTGACAGCACTTTTGAGAATGCTACCTTTGAGGCCCTGGCTTTTCACTTTCTGCCTAGTTACCTAATTTTTCCTCCAGGACCACACAACTACATTTCCCAATGTCACTGCTGCCAACTCCTCCCCAGCATTACCTATCAACCTATCTAGACAGTGTGTGATGTCCACAATCTTTGCACCAGGCAGGCAAGTCGCCATGCAGTCAAAACGCTTGTCACAGACCACACTCTATATTCCTAATGATTAAATCACCCACTACCAGAAGCCCACCTCCCTCCAGCCCCCTGGGGTATCCTTGGTATGAGAGGATATCAGTCCATCCCCCAAGGAAGGGGTTCCTTCTAAGGACTCACATCCCTCCTCCTCAGATGCCCTCTGACCTCGAGACTCTCTCTCCACAACAGCAGAAGAGCTATCAGCACAGGAGTGGGACTGGTCTGGCAAGTCCCTGAGGGTCTTTTCTCTGTCTCAGTTTCTCCAGGTTGGCAACCCTAGCCTCAATGGTACGAACTGACTCCCTGTGAGCCACGAACTCCATGCAGCGAGCACACACCCATGATTTCCACCCAGTGGACAGATAATCGTGCGTGTGGCACTCTCTGCAAAACACTGGATAGCCCCCACTCCACTGCTGGCTTTCTACCTTCATAAGTGGATAGCGGTTTAAATGTATCTAGGGTTATGCTTGGTGTTTAGCAGTTCTACTAACTTTCCTGACAGGCCTAATTCCCCAGATTACCTCATGGAAACCATTTTTTTGGAAACTGCTGTTACATTAGTTCTCTACAAAACATGGGTAAGATGATAAGTTAAACATCAGCTGCACATCTGTTAATATTCAGCAACCTTATATTTCAGTTCTTCAAAGACTTTATGATAATATTACCATATATCAGTTACCTTTACAACTTCGTCCTTTATAACCTTGAGTTGACATAACTTTTCATACCATCTGAGAAAAAAATAGTCTGGACATGGGCCTCTGCCCCCCCAATTTTCCACCAATGCAAAGAATTCAAAATATTTAATCTTCCTGACCTCCAATATAACTTTCACAATTATCTAAAATATCCTACCATGCCACTGTCCAGTTATCTGGTTTTTATGGTTCCCTTGATACTTGTATTTAAGAACATAAGAGACGCCAAAGTTGGATCAGGCCAAAGGCCCATCCCGTCATACCAGTGCCATCAGGAGGTCCACAGTGGGGCCACCATTTAAATATGCTGTTATTCACTTGGACTTATTCCTAACCTTCAAAGGAAGTATTTGCTCCTCTAATGCAGTTGTTTTAAGCTTTATTAAACTTCTGAGCCTTCCTTATTTATTTATTATTTCGATTTATATCCCGCCTTGCCACAGAGCTGGCTCAAGGCGGCTAACATTAAAACAATAAATACATTAAAATACAGAATAAATGCAAACAACCATTAACCGTGCCAATGATGATGTTGATAATAATAATGATGGCGGCATACAATATACAATTCCTTCCATTTTATCTAATCCCCTCATTTGTCAAAGTTCCCTCTCGAAATCAAGGATAATTGTATTGGACTTTTAAGCAAATTTTCATTTGAATATACGTTGAAGTTGCTAGTATTATGCATTATGGTCTGTGCTCCCAAGCATTTTGCCAAAATTACATCTCTAACCAGATCCTGAGTACCACCCAGTATTAAACAGAGTGGCTTCCCCTTGTAAGTTATATATACATGTTAACAATACATTCAGCTGTCGGGATGAGTGCTCAGATATATCTGGTCCAAATATATACCCAAAAATACCTTATAAGTATTTTTAGGGTATATTCAGGTTGATATTCAGGAATCTCGGCAATAACAGTATCCTGATCCAAAATATTCGGGAATATCTGGGAATATCCGTGAAAAGCATTTTAAAGTGCCAGACTTGGGTGATTATTATTTTTTTTGTAGGTTAGGGAAGGAAGGAAGTTCTCACAAGCAAATGAGATCACATGTTAGGAGAAGCTTGCCAAGCTTTTACTGGGATTCTCTGGTTTAACTTCAGTGCTGTTGGGCTTGTACTGCAAAACTGACCTTGGATTTTACTTGGCTTCTGTGATTTGATGCTGGTTCTATTGGGCTGAAAATAAAAGTCCCTCCCCTTGCTTCAGTTGTTTTGGCTTGGATTCTCTGATCTGACACTGTATGTGTTGGGTTTGCCACACTGACCTGTTGCTCTGCTGGGATTCTCTAGTTTGACATTTGTTCTGTTAGGCTTGTTGGTTCTGTTTGCATTCAGAGTCTTTGGCCATTGGTTGCTTGCTCTTGCATACATGGCTATTGTCCTGCAGAAAGCATACAATTTTTCCCCCAGAGGAAACAAAGGAGGATGGTTGGGGAACTTTGTTTAGGGTCCAATAGAATTAGATCCCTTAGTTCAATATACTTGAACCTTGGAGATTCTTTAGTGTCCAAGCAGCACTAGCTTTGTGGCAATTTTGGTGTCATTTTCTTGGAAAACAACCACTTCAGCCCCCCAGAAAGATTGCCCATAGGGAATAATGGACCCAAATAATTTCAAAATTCTGACCCCTCCCCAAATTTGAATATTGAACTGGTACTGGCCCTCTGCAAAATCCAGATCTGAAAAATGCTTTTTTTCTGGTGCACTTCCCTATTAAGATGCTATTTTACTTAGGCAATGTGTGACTGGTTTAATAATTATCTTTCTCTTTTAGCTGCATCCCCAGTTTCTTTCACTTTGTCAACATGATAACAATTTTGTCAAGGATGGGTGGATAATGAGATATCCAAAGTTCTATATTACAGTATGATATTGGGAGCTGATTGTTTGGTATGTATAGTAAAAACCACACAGTAAAAGATTCAAGCATTTTCCCCATTAAACATACCGCCAGGGCTTAACTTAGGGACAAGGTGGGAAGGCAGCGGGATTGTTTATAGTACAGCATTTTCTGCACTGTATCCTGTGTACAGACATCACTGTGACTATTCATATGCAAAATTTCCAGCTCTGAACCTAAAAACTACCAGCTCTGACTTGAATATGCTTTGTGTTGACAGAAATAGCTTTATCCCAATATTTCAAATTATTCCCCCTCCCAACACACACCTGAAATGCAACAGCTGAGGCTATCTGAAAGGAGTTATTCCAGTGTGCCTTATCCTAGTTAAGCAGAACGCAGACAGTATGGGCAGTGCTCAGGCCCCCAACGGAAGCACTCTTTTATTCTCTGCATCCACTGCAAAAAACTTCTTGCTTGTGCTGCTGTTTCTTGCCTAAACTAATACAACCTTCCCGCCAGTATTCCACTGTACACTTGGTTGTGTTAGAATGACTGACTATTGTGTTATGTCACTATAGTATGTAAAGGCTCAAGGAATATTTTCAGTAGAATATTCTAGTGTGAGTACCATGAGTCTTGGGGAAAGAATACAGATTTTCAGCAGCCAGTGGTACAAAAACACCGATGGGCCGAGACTATAAATTGCACATGATTTCCATTTGCACAAACACAAATTCTGATGGGAAAAGCCCAGTTCCTTCTTTTCTGCTCTTCTATTTTGTAGAATTTCTTCTACTTTGGTTGAACTGATTTTGAAACTGATTTTGAAACCATTTTTCTGGATTGCCGTTTGTTTTGCCTCAGCTCCTACATTAATCCAAACAATAAGGGACTTTATAGCATTCATAAATAACCTGCTGCTGCTGCTATTGGCACCTAGAAGCCAACCGTGGCAATGTTAAGCAACAACAAATTTCATAGTTCAAGAGGCACAGTTAAGAAAAAGGTTGCTCAGGAAAAAAAATCATTCATTTACCACAGAGATCCTTTAAAATGGCATGAAATCAGTCAAGTAACTATAGAAACCAATTTCTTCAGCTCTGTATCACACATCTCACACCTCAATTGTCTTTATTATTGTCTGCTGTCAGATCCTTAATCAGAAATGTGAACAGGCTTGATTTATTCAGTGGGGAAAAGAATCTGTAGGTCAAGTAAAAAAAAATTCTCACTCACACAGTCTTCAACCTTAGGTATTTTCATTTAATTCTGTTCCCACTAGCTCTGGGGGCAACTCCAGTGAGATCCAATATTAAGGCTCAATTAAAATAAGCTCCAATTAGTGGAGCTTTTTTCTCTCCGGCTAGAAAAGTCAGGAAATGGATATTGGGAAATGTAAAAAGTCAGCTACTGAGAGGAGGCTGCAGCAGACATAAATGAACTTATTTGTTGATTTCTGCAGTTGCTATGCAGAGGCCTCTGGGAGTAAAAGCTTAACCAGTCTAAGCTATAAACTAAAACCCCTGCAGCTAAACATGAACTGTGTGAAACAAGGGCTCCATTCCAGAACAGAAAACTGCTGGGCCCAGAAAATTAAAAGCCAGAGGCGTTTTCCATTTAAAACTAAATCCCAGTACCGCCTCCCAGCCAAAGAATTATAAGCAGTATCAGATTTACAAAATGAACAATTACCCTGGAAAAATGTAGCCTATTGTACGGTCCCAGATGCTAAATCTCAAAGTGTCTTTTTTTTTTCTAATCCCACATTATATTCCTACCAAGCACATTGCTATAGTTTAGGCCTGTCTAGAAACAGCGCTTTGTAAACTATGAAAATAAAATGTTAAGAGCTCATAATTCATTGACCTCATTTGAAGTGCTGCCCTTGCCTGTAGCAGTTCCTGTCCTTCCCCAAGGCCTCTGCAAATGGTATGCAACAGCAAAATAAACCCTGACCTAATTGCCAGGAGAGGGCTGCCAATCTTCCCTCAAAAACACAAAGGCAAGCATGGTAACTTGAAAAGTCCTACCTCCTTTGCTTTCTGCTTCAATCGCAGCTGTTCTGGATCTTCTTTATTGGAACGGCTCTATCAAAAAAAGAAAGTTAATACAAATTACTAACAGCTAAACACAGCATATACAACATATCCTTAAATATTTAATAATTCACCATTTTCCCTTTTGATCGGAAAGTTTAGCTGTAGGGGCTTAATGCCTCAGTCCAGACTGGCTCCCTACAACACTCCCTTCACCAGGGACTGCTGCCTCTGTTCTAGCCCAGAGGAAACAAACTAAAAATGATGCTAACATTGTCAGTCAGGTCCAGTCTAAGCGTGATGATGTTCATGTCAGCAACAGACTGGGAGGGGGGGGACACTAAGGGGGAAGAGAAAGATCCATTTTTTAGTTGAGTACAGCAGTCTTCCTTAAGTAACCAATTTTAGCTCTCATTCTAGATATGTATGGAGATTCTGAAATGTCATTTACAAAGGTTACAATAACTGGCTACATTTTATACTGGAGCTCTAACTATCAACGGGATCTCTCAGACGAAGCTGAGGAAGAAAAAATCCCTATGTAGAAGCTGAACTCTTACAGATGTGAGCCGGAAGTTTCCCATTCAAATGTCAGTGCAGTCATGTACTCACTGGGCACCCTTTAGCAAGATGCTATTATCAGGCAGCTCCAACCTTCTCTAATATGTCTGTAAAACTGACCAATTTACACGGTTATTTTAAAGGACTGAAGACAGTGATCCACTGCATATATTAATGTTGGCCTCCTACAGACTCTGGAGCCAACCTTGAGATATGTTCACCTTTCTCCTTAGTTTCTTTGATAATAATGAACCATAGTTTATTGTGTGAGGGGGGGAGTCATTCTTCCTCCGGACCATGTCTTGTATCTTCCAACCCTCCCTCCACCACTGCCATGTCCTCTGCTGTTCTTGCCACCACTGGTCCCTCCCTCTGTTTCCATCACTTTTGCTGGCACAGACTCTCCCCTACTCCTTTTCCCCTTGCACCCCGGCACTGCTGCCACATGCTGCACCACCATTCACAGGGGTAGCTAGGCAACCCTCATAATGACAGCTGAGATCTCACAACGTTACCGTGAAATCTCATTTTTAACCTTTAACTTTAAGGATTTTTAAATCCCTCTTTTTTAGGCTTTCAGGTTTTCTGCAAACCTGGGAGTGGTCCCTCAGGTTTGCAGAAAAATCCCTCTTACCTGTGCATCATCCTATTGTGTAGATTTTTTATCAGTACTCTAGGGTCCATTCTTCAGAATTATATATTTTGATTGTTTCTATATTAATAAGACTTCTGCTATATTAGTAAGACTTCTTACAATATGAAACCCCCCGCTGATATGGACTCCGGATCTTGGGTGTTTGTGTGTGTAAGGGCTCCCTGGGCTTTTCCTTCCTGCTATGAAACCTTGTTAGAGTCTCATCTTCTGCACTAAACTTTGAGAATCTACAGACTCCACAACTGAGGGGCCCCTCTGATGTCTAAATACTGTCCCTTACATGGACCCATCACTGTAGCACTTAAACCTAGAAAATATTCAGAAGGAAGGTTTAGGGTGTTCCAATGCTCTAGGTCTTGTGAGTGGCAACCCTTTCAAATTCTCTTACCTTGGCTGCTCGAAGCAACATTTCCCGTTGTTCTTCATCCTTTCTCTCCTTCTCCATGTGATCTAGTTTTTCAAGAAACCTCAGCTGAGTCCGAGTGTCACCAGACATTGCATACTTGTTGTTGTCCTGAAACGAAAACAGGATTGCTGGTTATGATTTCACAAATCAAGAAAGATCACTAGCCCAAACTCTGTCCTGGTTTAAAACCAATTTCCCATCTGTTCTGATTGATAATTAAGATGTAACAAGCATTTCAGACAACTGTTATTTCAAAAGGTTCCAGATCTCTGTCTGTGAAGCACTTTGTTCCAGGGCCAGCACTGCCCAATCTCTGTATAACTTTGTCTATTTATAGAAAATTATATTAAGCCAGGTCTCTCCCTACCTTCTCTCCTGGTTGATAATCCAGGTATCTGAAGAAAGAATTTTAGCTTAAGTCCAATTTCAAGCGGCCAAGCCCTAGGACAGATCCAGCATTCAATAGCTGCCAGAGGAAGCCCAAGGAACTTTGCAAGCAGGGAAAGAAGGGAGATGATCATCCTCTGCACTGTAATTAAATCTATGAAAATAACTGGGTAATTGATACTCTACTAGGGAAGAGTGGGGAAAATCAACACATTTTACAAGACATCTTGATCTTTCCTTAAAACTTGGTTTCTCAAGTGCTGAAAGGTACTGATGCAGTGTAGTCAAACATGATGAATTTATCATTTGGTTTAATGGAAACTGTCTTTGCTTATGGTGCTTTCAATCATGTCCCACTGGGCTGGGGAGAGACTATACCTGGTTTCCAGAATAGGCAGACAGCCATGCTAAAGCAGAAGTATTCTCTTTAGAAAGGATTTTGGAAGTAACCACTGACAGCAACAGGAGAAAGTTCTGTTTTTGAGTGCAGTACACACACTGTTAAAAACACAATGAATCTCACTTCATGCCAAATTTCATACAGCGCTGATTATCCAACACCAGAGGATGGTCATCCACTATCTAAAGCTGTTCCCTGAAGTCTAAACTGACCACTCATCACTCAAGCTGTTGTCATGCAGTCAGTCAACCTTATGTCTTAGTTATGCATATACACATGCAGGGCTCTACTGGTAGCAGGAGCTCCTTTGCATATTAGGCCACACCCCCCAGTGTAGCCAATCCTCCAAGAGCTTACAGAGCTCTTCTTACTGGGGCTACTGTAAGCTCTTGGAGGATTGGCTACACTAGGGGTGTGTGGCCTAATATGCAAAGGAGCTCCTGCTACCAGTAGAGCCCTGTACACATGTAATGTTGGTTGCCTCCTCTGAAGACAAATTCTGGTATTTACCCTTCAGAAGATATGGTGTTTGTAAATAACACATGAAAAACGCCAGCACTTACCTAGATCTGGGGTGGGGGGGAACAGGGATGACTAAAAGTGCTGTTTTCTGTCAGGAATTTTTCCCTATTTCCCTTTGCTCCCTCCTTCCCATTCCAGAAGGTCCTTAGGATCAGCATTTCAAGAAGCTTAGTGTGGATCCACTGGCAGAAAATGACCACTGGATTCAATCTCAAATTCTCTGAAAACATAAATCATCCTGTGTACTGCCCTAATTGTCAAGTTTGAAAATTCA
>NW_015177023.1:414904-418284 GCF_001447785.1 Gekko japonicus | reverse complement strand
TAACCATCCATCTTCATCCTCTACTCTGTCTATAAGTTATATACAGATTCACTTTTTTTCCAAATAACTTTTTATTAAACAAGTAACATAATACAGGTAAGTTAACAATTTAAAAAAAACATACTAACCGTCTATATATTACATTTTACAGTTTTTCTTAGTTTGATACAATAGTATTAGTATATATAACAATGGTTATTCACCAGATGTTTAACTCATTAACAATTGTAGGAATTTCTCCTTGTTCAAGCAAATATTCTAGTATAGGTAGCCAAACAGCGGCAAATTTTAAGGCAGAATTGTATGCATTGTCTTGTATTTTGTCAGATATTTTTGCCATTATGTATATTCTCCACAGTTTATCATGCCAATGTTGCATTGTGGGTTTTTTATTACTTTTCCACAGTAATGCAACAGAATTTTTTGCTGCTACTAATAAGATTGCCACTCTTTCGGTTATACATTTTGAACTTACATTGGTTTGCCACCTATTCAAATAAAATATGTCCCACCGTATTTTCTATTATCTGACCAGTTTTTTTTGATCCAAAATATCTAAGCAAAATTGTTTTAACTTAGGAAATTCTACCCAACAATGTATATAGTTGCCAAGGCCTCCACATTGTTTCCAGCAGAGTGGTTTTGCTGTCGGAGATATATATGCCAGCTTCTGTGGTGTCAAATACCAAAATGATAGTATTTTAAAGGTTTGTAACCTTATTTCAATTACATTTGTGTTAAAGGAAAATGTTTTCCATATATATTTCCAGTCTTCATCAGATATAGTCTTATTACATATTTTGTGCCACCTTTGCTGATAACTTAATAATTGGTTTTGTTCCTGTTCTAATAATGCTATATAAACATTAATTATAATACATTTTCTAAATTTCTTCTTTGACTCTAAAATGCATTCAAACTTTGTTAACGGTCGTTGACAAATTAAATTAACATTTATTTGAGTACATAGGTGTTTTAATTGAGCATATTGAATCCATGCTATAGAAAAACCTAATTTTTTTTCTAGGCTAGGTTTACTCATCATTAGATTACTTTCTATTAAATCTTCAATTTTTGTAACCTTAGCTTCTTTCCATTTCTTTTGTTCAATTGGAAATGATATAGGGAATAAATTTTTTTGATTAAAAAAAGTTTGAAATTTAGAAAAACCAGTAATTAAATGTTTTCTTTTGTTTTCCCAGGTGCCTAACAAAATGTTAAGAAGAAAACTATTTTCTAGTCCCTTAGGTCATTCAGATGGTGTTTGCCATATTATTTCAGGTACGCTATATGGATATGTATAGTGCTGTTGTAATAAGATCCAGTCATTTGTTTGGTGGTCATATAACATTTTGAGAATATTTGCCAGCTGTATAGCCTGGTAATATTTTGTAATATTTGGGAATCCTATTCCACCCTGCATCTTATGTCTATATAGTGTAGTAAAAGAGATTTTATGTCTCTTATACCCCCAAAAAAAATTTAAAAGGAGTTTTTGCCAGCCATCTAATTGCTTTTGAGATATTTTTTTGGTAATGCCCTAAAAAGAAAAATAAATTTAGGTAACACGCATACTTTTATAGTGCTGTTGTAATAAGATCCAGTCATTTGTTTGGTGGTCATATAACATTTTGAGAATATTTGCCAGCTGTATAGCCTGGTAATATTTTGTAATATTTGGGAATCCTATTCCACCCTGCATCTTATGTCTATAGAGTGTAGTAAAAGAGATTTTATGTCTCTTATACCCCCAAAAAAATTTAAAAGGAATTTTTGCCAGCCATCTAATTGCTTTTGAGATATTTTTTGGGTAATGCCCTAAAAAGAAAAATAAATTTAGGTAACACGCATGCTTTTATGCTATTTAATCTATTTTGCCAAATTAGATTTATGCCATTGTACAAAGGATTTCTGGATCTCTTCTATTAAGGGATCATAGTTGGCCTTATTTAAATCTTCTCATTTCAGAGGTATTTTAATACCTAAATATTGTAAAAAAATTGATGTCCATCAATATGATGTAATCCCTTTTATATAGATTCTACTTGAATTTTGCAAATATATTGGGTATATAGAAGATTTGGAAATGTTTATTTTTAAACCAGAAATCTCACTGAATTTTTGTAACGTGTTGAAGTGATACCAAAGATATTGTTGGGTGGGATAAACATAATAAAATATCATCGGCAAGTAATGATAATTTGTATTCTTTATTTGTGATCTGCACACCAAAAATTTTGGCATGTGTTCTAATGTTTGTGGCTAAAGGTTCCATCATTAAAGCAAAAATAATAGGGGATAACGGGCAACCTTGGCGTGTTCCACGCTATAAAAATATTTTTCCTGATAGGTTGCCATTTATTCAAAGTTGTGCTGAAGGTTGGTCATATATTGCTTTCATTGTTCATCTAAAATTTTCACCAAATCCCAGTTTTTGTAGTACTAGGTGTAAATACTCAAAATCTACCGAATCAAAAGCCTTTTCTATATCTAAGGCCACACATACTGATTGGATTTTATTAAGTTTGCAATGATGGATTATGCTCAATGTTTTATAGGTGTTATCTACTAGGTCCCTTTGTGGCATGAAGCCAGCCTGGTCTTGGGGAATGTATTGAGTGATAAATGAACTTAGCCTCGTAGCTAAGATGGTAGATAAAATTTTTAAATCATTATTTAATAAAGATATTGGCCTATATGAGGCGACATTTGTAAGAACCTTGCCTGGTTTAGGTATTATTATTAGTGATGCCTGTGTCCATGATGGTAGTAATTGTCCATTAGTAATGACATACATGCATGTAGCTGTCAAGGGTTTTACTAAGATGTTTTTGTATTTTTTATATATTTCCCAGGAGCTTTATTCACTTTTAATTTTTTGATAGCTTGTAGAACCTCCTTTTCCATGATATTACTTTCCATCCATGATATATGATCTGTAGATAGTTGCAAATCATTAAAATTGTTTTTTAAGTAAGTAGTGATATTATCTGGGTGTATATCTTGGTTGCTATATAATTTTTTATAATAGTCTAAAAAGGCATTTGTTATTGTTTTAGTATCAAAATGTAAAACTCCTTGTTTATCTTTCATTGCAGTAATAAAATTAGATTCTTTCTTTTGTCTGAGTCACCTGGTTAACATTTTTAGTGCTCTAGAGGAATTTTGCCATGATGTTTGCCTCAAATAAAGCAAGTTTTGTTGTATTTTAGCAGTCTCTAACGCTTCTAATTCTCTCCTCTTTGTTATAAGCTGTTTATAAACTTTAGGGCTTCCTGTATGTTTATGTTTAGTTTCTAATGTATTAATATCTATTAATAATTGTTCTTTCCTTCCTTGCTTTTGTTTTTTTAAATAGGAAGCCTTGGAAATTAGATGAC
>NW_015177023.1:412691-414687 GCF_001447785.1 Gekko japonicus | reverse complement strand
TCTCACCTATAGGTTGTTGTCTCCAAACATCAATAAGTGAATGTTGCTGCAAAAGTCTATCAATAATTGGTTTTGAGTTTTTACTTTTTTGTGTTGCATATTTTCCCCCTTTTTATGCGATTTGTCCAAGCTGTAATCTATGATAGTATTTAAATCTCCACCTACAATGAGTTCACCTTCTCTGAAATTAGACAATATATTTAACGTTTCTGTTAAAAAGTCAATTTGCTTATCATTAGGTGCATATAAGGTTGCCAAAGTCATAGGAGTATTATTTATCCGGCCTATTACAAAGAGGTATCTTCCCTGTCAGTCTTTGAGTATTTTTTTAAACACAAAGTTGGTATCTGAAGAAACCAAAATGGCTACACCCCTAGATTTAGATGAGCCTTATGCATGCCACTGATATTTTTTAAAAAATTTAATTAAAGATTGTAGAAGATTTTGCTGAAATATGTGTCTCCTGCAAGAAAATAAAATTAGGGTGTTCCCTGGATATTTGCAAATATATACGTCTTCTCTTTACTGGGTTTCCCAGGCCCCGCACATTGTAAGATAAACATGTAAAAGAATTTGTCATTTTAAAACAAGATACAAATAAGTAGTTTACTAGTATTACTAGTATTTCAAACTCAGTCCTTAATACAATCGTAAACCCCCAATACTATTGTTTTTATATTATGAATTATGTCTTTACTGTGTTGCAAAGTCTTTTCTAACCTGTTTTTAGAAAATATAAGGTAAAGGTAAAGGTTCCCTTGCTCGAAAGCCATTCGAATCCAACTCTAGGGTTGCAGTCCTATTCTCCGTTTCAAAGCCGAAGAGCCAGCGCTGTCCGAAGACGTTTCCGTGGTCATGCGGCCGGCATGACTAAACACCAAGGCACACGGAACGCTGTTACCTTCCCACCGAAGTGGTACCTATTTATCTACTTGCAATTTCTTGCTTTCGAACTGCTAGGTTGACAAATATAAACATACTATTAAAATACCTAATTTTCACAAAACTAACTAAACTTCAAACTACAGGCAACGTACCCCTCTAAACTATTAACTTGTAAAACTAACTCTAACAATTGATTACCCTGTACTCTGTCTTAAAAATAAGGCAGAGAGTAAGAATTATTCCTTACTAAAACAAGGTCTAAACTTAGATTATTAATCAAAATATTAAAATAAACTAACTTCTTTAACAGGAACTGGTGTGGCTATAAATAATCCCCAACATCCCCCCCCAATACAACATATATATCTATTTAACATTCTAACCTTAAAATAGTAAAACAATATTTTAACTATTTTAACACTTTAAACTTTCAAAGTCCCAACATTTTAAGGTTTTAAAGTTCTAAAGTGTTATACCCAGGGGTCTCATGGGGGGGGAGCGCTCCGGAGCCCCGCTCCGGGAGTGACCCGCCCAGGGGGCGGGGCAGTCACATGACCAAGCCCCGCCTCCTGCTCCCAGCAGCCAGCCCCAAACGGTCCTGAGTTGAGCGCCGGAAAGAAACAGAACGTGCGCGCCATAGTTTCGACAGAAAAGGGTGAGGAAAATTCAGCGGTGGCCAAACAGCCGCCCTCCGCTTCGCGCCGCGTGCTTCGAAGCCCGCTTTCTCGAGGGCTAGCGAGGAGAGCCACGTGCAGGGCCGCTCACTCACTAGGCATTGCCTAGGGTGGGCTGGCCGTTAGGGCGCCAAACTGCACCGGCGCCCCGCCAAAAGCCAGGTGCAGTTTGACCAGGTGACCGCTGCCACCTCGAGTCCGGCGAGCGCAGCGTCTTCTCGGAGGACGAGCCGAGGAGGGGAAATGGGGGGGGGTGCTTCTGCGCCGGCAAAGCCACGCACGCGAGGAGGGCTGAGATCCCGGGTGGCTTCAAGCCACTGCCGCCTCTTCTTCCTGGCTCCGGCCTCCCCCACTGTATGCCGACAGAGGAGCGGGGCGGAAGGCTGCCAATCACCCGGCAGCAAAGAGAAGCGGCTGCATTGGAGGGCTCCGGTGCA
>NW_015177023.1:412192-412317 GCF_001447785.1 Gekko japonicus | reverse complement strand
AGCGGCAAGGCATCTGGGGGAGGGGGGATCTTGTCCGATCTCAGAAGGAAAGTTTGAGTCCTGGGGCACTTTTAAGCTCAACAAAGTTTTATTCTGGGTATGCGCTTTCCTGTGCACGCATACTA
>NW_015177023.1:382558-409165 GCF_001447785.1 Gekko japonicus | reverse complement strand
CTATAGCATCAGGAGGCAATTCTGGAAATATTTCAATATTGATATCTTGAAAATTCAGATGTTTATTTGCTCTTGCTTCAGTTAGAATTCTGTTTTTTATTCTTAGGTCTTGGAATGTTGCAAGAATATCTCGGGGCCCTCTTCTGGTGTCTTTATGTCGCTGCCCCAAATGGTGTGCTTTTAAGATTATAGGAGACAATCCATCTTCTAATTTTAAAACTGTAGCTAGCCATTGTGCAAGAAATATTTGCATGTCTTTATTTTCTTCAGAGCCCTCAGGAAAGCCCCTAAATTTTAGGTTGAATTGCAGAGTTTCCATTTCCAAGGCAAGAACTCTTTCGAGTTATTGCATCGTCATTTTTTATAGCTTTGATTTCAGCTTCATTTTGCATGCTTAGAAGTGAGGTGTTAGCAGCCTTATGTTCTACTTCAGTTAGTGCAAGCTTAATGTCATTAAGTTGGTTTTGTATGGGGTCAAACATTTGTTTTATCATTTCTAACATTCGGGATTCCATTTAACACATTTGTTTGAGTACATTTTGTGAGTCCCCATTACCTTGCTCCGATGTTCCATTGGCCATCTTGGAATTCATTTCTCCAGCAGCCGTCCGGATCAGTCCATTTTGGAATCGTTTTAAAATAGTATGTCAGCTGTCTGGAGTTCTTTCCAACAGTCTTGCTTGGTTCAGCTGCTTCTTCCATCCAAGTGAGTATATTTTAATTGCAGAGTGGTACAATTTTTATTGTATTGGGCCCGGGGAGATGCGGAGCTTCAAAACTATGCATCCGCCATTGTCGCTCCCAAACCACGCCCCCTACAGATTCACTTTGAAGACACCGGAGATAGGAAAATGTGGTTGGGACAATTTTTAAATAGGAGTGATGCTTTTGGACTTGTAGAAGAATGACTGTGGTGATGCAAAAAAGAGATGACTTTTCATTTTAAGCACTAGGATGTCGTGAGAGTTTTGACTTCTAAAAAGGCTGCCTTAAAATTACCACCTAATACTCTAATGTTTACTTATAGGAATTTTACATTGCACTCTCAAAGGTGTTAGTACATGCCAGTTGAAATAACACTTCATTTACATTCTCCGGAAGAGCACAAGACCTTCACAGGTAGACTCTGTTCCGATCATTAAGCATGATTTGGCAGAAAATTATCTCTCCTTATATATAATTGAATAGTGGGTGCCAAAGTTCTAATTCTAAAATGCACTCCCTTAGTGTATGGCTGATGGCACTGCTTCTCAGCATATATCGCCACCAATCAGAAGGCAAAGCCCGGGTCCCGCCCACACCATAACTGCTGCGACAACCTGGTCTTTTGCATATGGAAGCTGATTGGACTTCACTCCATTCCACACCTCAAACTCCCCCCCCCCAAGGCAGTTGGAATGTCAGTTGCATATGGAACCTGCTGTATTCTGGTGGTGTGCAGGTCCCAGGATCATGTTTTAAAAGCAGACTGACACTGTTTGCCCAAAGCCAGAGCACTCTCCCAGAGCCTCTTTCTAGATCCCGTTGTATTTATTTCCACAACGGGCCTTATTTCTAGTAGTTGATATTCCATAGGTCTAAATAAAAGCATTCTTCAGGGTGGATTTAGGATACACATTTTAAATGCAACCATAAAGTTACCCCACCCCTGCAAAATAATAATAATGATCAAGTAGAACATCATGCCAGGAGACTAAGTTAATGGTGATTTCCTTTACCTTATAGGTCATCATACGATGCTGAGCAATTATAGCCAATTTCTCCAGAAGCCCTCGTAACCTCTCCTGTGTAGCATGGGAGATCAAGCTCAGAACATCCGAATTCACTTCCATAATGTCATGCCTTTTACCTGTGGAGGCACAGAAAATCCATTACAGGTTTTAGTACTAGCTGATAATTGAAATAATTAGCACAGCAGGTATTCTGTTCCCCCTGGAAGTCATACCCATTATGAATAAAGGTTTGGAGATTGTGATTTTCCTGGTAAAGTCACAACTTCAAAGATCTTAGACATTACATTAATAAAACCTAGCCTACAGCTTCAGAAAATAGACATTGTTTCACTTAGCCTCTAGAATAATTTTCCTTGCAAGGTCATTTACAGGAGAAAGTTAATAAGAATACAGAAATCAAGCCTTGTGGTTCAGAAAAGGGTAGAAACAGTAGCTGTAGAAATTAGTGCCATATTCTGTTAATTTCAATAATTAAAAAGAAGTAGCAAATTACATTTTGCCCAGTTAACACTGCACTTGTTAAATCCTGACATGTTAATGAATGATTTTATAAATTTTTTGCCACGTACTCTAGGCATCTTCGCCCAGGCCCCTTTCACACCCAGCCCAATGAATAGCATATGGCAGGCTTGGCCCACACTCCCAAGGTAGCAGCTTGGGGAGGGGGGAAGCTAACCCAATTAGGTCTGAAAGCCTCCCCTTGTCACCTCTTCTACAACTGCAGCTTGTCTGGAGGAGCTTGATTTTGCCCTTTCTTCAACAGCACTTCCCTCAGTTTGCCTAGTAAGACCAGCACCAATGAGACCAGCACTAGCATACCCTGGAGTGGAGCAGTTGCTGGAGCCCAGGGATTCCGATGGAGCCTTAAGGCCATTGCCCTCCCATGTGCATGCCCTTCCCCCCACCCATCTGCTTGTGTGCAAGAGTTCCCTCCACCCATGCTTCCAGCCACACATTCTGCACTACACTGCCAGGGGAAAAGCATGTGTGTGACTGTGTGTGACTCGGAAGACAGCTGATGGACAGGCTTGCAAATGAGCTAGTGGGGAAGGGGGTATGGGCAGGCAGTGGCAGAGGGACATGTGAATGGGTGGGCACATGAAGGGGGCATGGTAGAGGGGATGGGAAGGAGGCCCGGGTACTCTCTGCCCAAAGTCCCCCAAAACCATGGGACAGACCCTGACTGCACCAAGGTAGATTAATTTAAATAGAGCTGTTTGGATCCAGGTCTAAGCATTCGCTTGGCTTTGCCCTCAAGTTTCTAGCAAACTAATCAAGATATCTTCTGGTTTGTCAACTACCCCTATCAGCAAAGGCTTAGTTGGACAGAGTGGCTGCCCTGGCAGTTTCAGTACGAAAAGCTTCTGTTAAATGCTTACCAAAGATCTTTTCTTACCCCTGCACACTCCCTCTGAAGTATGATGTCTGAAGAATGTCAAGTATACTGACGCTCAGATGGATATTTTGTGTTATGCCATGGCCTGTCAAAATCACAGCCTTCAAAATGGGCATGAGTATGGCTCCCAACTGCTTTTGTTAACAGCAACAAGAAACAAGGTCACTGTGGGCTGTGGGAAAATCTTCCCTACCAATAAATATGTTTAGGAAGCACTTTTGCTAGTCGTACTTAATTTCATTCTGGTAGTTTACAAAACTTTCGCTGAAATTAAGGTGCTGAGATCTGGTGGCAAACAACAAAAATGAGATCTCTTTACAGCAGCCCTTGGGGCACAGCCAGTGTGGCGGAGTATTTAGGATGCAGAACTGGGATCTGGGAAACTCAAGTTCAAATCCCCACTCTGCCATGGAAGCTTGCTGGGTGACCTTGGGATAGTCACGTATACTCTCACTGCCCAACCTACCTCACAGGGTTGTTGAGAAAATAAGTTGGAGGAGAAGAGAATAATGTAAGCCACTTTGGGTCCCCGGTGGGGGAAAAGGCGGAATACACATGAAACAAATAAAATAAAGATTTGAAACAATTTTGTCTGGCCTCTGGTGGTCATATTAAATTTCATTCCTAGTAAAAAATCGCCCCAAATTTTTTTCTCAAAGGAAAGCTGCTATGAGACCGTTATATGCCCTTTAATGCCTCATCTATTTGGAACTGGTCTGACATGTCTCTGCCAACGCTGAGTGCACATACTTTGCTACTGAAGTTCTTAACTGCTAAATGCCAAGCTTTGTTGTTGAAAAGCCTGACCATATGGGATCATTTTGTGGCAAGACACTTCTGTTTTCTGGACCACTGTGTTCTTGAGAACAGAATGGTCCTCCATATATACAGAATCTGGCCATCCAAGTTTTAATACTGTATGAGTTAACTTCCTTAGTATTGGGGGACTGAAAGATCTTTCACCAAGCTGTTTGGGGCTGGACTTGCCCTGTTATAAATGTCATTACTTTCCATAAGCAGCTTACCCAGAGACAGTTTGCCCCTTCAGCCAGATGCAAAGGTCAGAAGGTACTGCTGCTATTCTGCAGTCTGGTGAGGCAGCTGAAGTACTGATCCACCATGGCTTGGCAAATAGGAGGCAGTTTGGCACCAGCAGGCATAATGGGGCAACTGCCATCAACTGGGACTTGAAAGGAATGTATCAGAACTTGAGAACAAAGGTGGAGGTACCATAGGACAAAGTCACCTGACAGGAAAGTGAGTCCCACTCCTGCACTGAAACAGACACAAAAGCACTTCCATTTCTGTCTATAAGACCATCTGGAGATGGTTTTTTTTTTTTTAGTGTGCAGGAGTACTTTCCCTCAGGGCATATGAATGTAATCTTCATTCACTCATGAACGTAATATTCTTCCAGTAAACTCCAGGTGACCAGGTTCAGAATACGACTGGATGCAGAATCTTATTGTAGTTTTGAATCAGCAGGTGAAGAAGCTGGCCTGTTGACAGAAGTACCTTGGCAAACCCACAACCATCTCAGCACTAAGGGATGGTAAGAATGGGGGTGTACTGAGGAGCTTGGTATCAGCGGCTCTAGTGTCTGAAGATGTACTGGCAGTGTATCAGCAGCATTGTTTCCAAACAAGTTTCCTGCATAGCCAAGCGCTTTCAGCCCTTGCTTCAGAGTCTGAAAGATTTCACTTCCAACGGACAGCTCAGAGCCTGGAAGCCTTGCTTCCGTAATGAACATCAGCCAGTGGATGCATTCTTCTGAGACATAGGAGAAACTGATCAGTTAATAGCAGCTTTGCTCTGCATTGTCAACTCTCTAAAGTTTGTCCTCTACACAAAAGAAGGATGAAATCTCATTTGCAGAGGAGTCGCTAAACTATATTTACTCAAATGCTGCCTTGAGAGCATCTGGGCATAGAGCAGGAGTCACTTGGGGGTGGGGAGGGGGGCTGTGAATTTCCTGCATTGTTCAGGGGGTTGGACTAGATGACCCTTAGGGTCCCTTCCAGCTCTATGTTTTTAAAAGAAACTGAGTGGGAAGCTACTATTCCTCCTTCTCAGACACATGTTGGCAGGATTATAGCCCTACAGGGAGAAATTTCCATGTCTAAAAGCCAGCCCTAGAAATTTCCAAGCTGAAGCTCCAAGCAGGTGCAAAACTCAGTGCTGTACACAGAGGCCACAAAGAAGTATACCACAAAAAGTACAGGGTCACACTTTCAGCACTAGTACTTCAAAAGTATGCCATCATGTGTTATCACACAAACTCCATGACCTTCCTTCAAGCAGGTTCTACTACTCAATACAGAGTGATGTCAATGCACTGTGGAAATGGATGCATCATATTTAAGGCATGATGTAACTTGCCTATAGATGGGAGCATCTCCCAACTTTTATTTCTCTCACCTGTTTCTAAGACTTTCATTTTCAGCACATCTGCAGAAAGAAGTTGCTCCTCTGGGCAAGACTGGATAAGTGTGCCAACAGCATCAGAATTTGTTGCTAATATACATGCGCTCTCCTCACTCAAGTTGACCCCAGCCATAAAAGTCACATCATTGATATCATCTTCATCCCTACAAGCAAATAATTTCCATTATATTTGATGTAGGGCCATAAGGCAAACAGGGATGTCCCATTCGATACTGTCCATTGGAATCCTCACTTAGCATAAGGGAAGCATTATATTAAAGGCTGTCTATAATGGTACTGTAAAGAATCAAGATCAGTCAGGACTGTTAAAATACATTTGCCTTAGAAGTAGCTAGAATTCAGAATGTGTTTAGGCAGCTCTTGTGTTGGTTCTTCAACTGGTTTAGGGAAAACAAGATGAGGATTCTGAAAAGTAGACTCATAAAAATTCTCAGGTTCCATAGAAAGGCAGGTCCACTATTGAGGGCAACAGTGAATGTCAGGTGAACACACAACTGCACCCTGTATGTCTTTTTAATTGAAAAGCTGTTTTGGGAGGAAGCTATTTAGACCAGGAAAGTGCCAGGAAAAGGTGATTATTTGAAACATGGAAGTGACAGAAAGAAGCTTCCCCCTGCCTACACCACTTCCCCTGCTGCACCTCCACCCACAAAGTAGCTTTTCAGTAAAAAGAGCTATCAGGCTTAGCTAGGCCCAAAGTTAGTCTTGTGTGAGAAAGATAGGTGCTCAATATAGTCACTATGTTGTAGTTTATGAACTACAACAGCTTGCTTTGGGTCCTACATCCTCCTTTCTTCTTTAGCAGAGCAGACTGGAAGTAAAAACTAGAGCACATCTGTTTAGAATAAATACTCTTCTGTTTGGAGTTGCCCTCTAGAGACATATGATGTTGGCCGGGGTAGTTTTGCTTTGAATTAGCTAAAAAAAAGTGAGCAACTTGCTTTTGACAACAGAGGCCTCTGATACCGGCCTTTTAAAAAAAAGAAAGGTGAAGTGGTACACCCAGGACAGGACTACATGAAGTATGCAACAATTTCCACAGAGATAGCCATGGTGTCTTCCACACAGGGACAGGAGTTTTTGGTTTCCCCACTGCCGTTGCGGCTTCAGATAAAAATGCAGCAGCAACGGGACTTCCATATGGCAGGCTTCACTGCAGTTTCCCTGCCCAAATCTCCCAGGAGGCTATTCCCCTGGCCACCAGGGCTTTTGCAAGCAAAAAATAATCAGCACCAGTGTATCATTATAGTGCTATGCTATTGTAACTATAAGTGTGGCAGGTTCTCTGTAAGTCTAACTCCTTCTCTTGTGAAGATCTGCTCCCTTATGCTGCCTTCTTCATTGTATCTCCACAAGAGGAGACTTTTTTTAAAATGGAGGCTGAGAATTCAGAGAATCTGATGCACCTATTATTACAATGGTGTATCAGCATAATGATATTCTAATGCCAACTTCTTTTAAAAACAATAAAAAGTGCTCCAGTGGCACTGGCAGGGGATGGGAGGAAGAAACGGAAATGGCTGCTGCAGGGACAAGGTCAGGGGAAATGGTTGCTGCATGGGCTGGAAAAACTGAATCCCTGCCCCCAACATAAATAAATTAGTAATCCAGGCTAAACATATGGAGCAGAGGTGCATCAGTGGCTATTATCCAAAAGGTATAGAAAGGAACTCTCAGTCTGGGGCAAGTGATGCTCTGTATTCTTGGTGCTGGGGGGGGGGGGAACAGTGGGAGGGCTTCTAGTGTCCTGGCACCTGGTATTTTTGGCCACTGTTTGACACAGTGTTGGACTGGATGGGCCACTGGCCTGATCCAACATTGGCTTCTCTTATGTTCTTACTGTGAATTTTTCCTAAAACTTCAGAGTAATTTGAGGAAAAAATTGAAAATGCCATGGAAACCACTGGAGGTACATGAATACACCACAATGCTGTGTGGAAGCGGTGGGAAAGCCCGCTTCCTAAAAGCATTGAACTTGGGGTCTCATAACTGTGCAGAAAAGGCCTACATTAAACAGTTGCAGTGAAAACGAAAAGGCATTTCTGTTACTTTAAAGACTAACAGATTTATTGCAGCACAATTTATCAGAGGAAATGGGCTCTGGCCCATAAATGCGTATGCCATGTTACACGCAGTTCAGCCATTGTTCTCTCTCCAAGAACTCTCATCAGGTAAAGCAGCTGCAGGTGACTTCAGAGCAAGTGGAAGGAGGAGAAACTAACTTTCCCCTTCACAGTGATTTCCCTGCTCAGAGGCACCCTCTCATGTTGCTTTTCTCCCAGAAAGGCATGGGAAAGAAAGAAAGAAAGAAAGAAATATCCCTCCCTCAAATACCCACAGACGTCCTGCATTCAATATGAAGCCAGCCACAGCTGCTTTATATGATATAAAAAAGCCCTAAGGACAGAGAATTATAGAACTACATGCAACTTGCAGTTCTGCTCTTGGACAAGTTCCCATCTTTCTGGTCCACTGGATGCCTCAAAAAAGTTCTCCACTAAATTCAATTTCCTGTTCATTTCATTTCTACATCAAAGGCACCTTTTATTGTCTTGAAGGGCTGATGAGCCTCTCTACTCTCTAATTTTACAAGTGGAGAACAAATCCAAGGAGATTACCATTTCGGATGACAAAGACTAGAATCATGAATGGTGATGGTGGAAAGAGCTGTCAAGTCACAACTGATTTATGGTGACCCCGTAGGGTTTTCAAGGCAAGAGAAATTCAGAGGTAGTTTGCCATTGCCTGCCTCTGCATAGTGACTGCGGATTTCCTTGGTGGTCTCCCATCCAAATACTAATCAGAGCCGGCCCTGCATAGCTTCCAAGATATTATGAGATCAGGTCAGGGTAAGAATTACCTTGGGCAGTTACATCACAGCTTAAAATTTTTCTTAAGTCCTTCAAAAATGGAACACTTTCAACACCACTCCAAAATTTCTTTTGAAAATTTTAAAACTACCCCTAGGTGAGAGGAGGAAAGACAATCCAACACCCACATTCACTCAATATATTTCAGTCGTAGATTCCCCCAGAGAAACAAAGCTACTGAAGTGGTCTCTCAAGGCAGCTGTTTTGTGGTGGCACCCACTACTCCCCAAATTTCAGAAGTGACTGCAGGTTTAACACAGGTGGGGACCTAGAGATTATATGGCATTACAAGTGAAAATCCTAGACCTAAAGGTGCAGCTTTGGGTTTAGGATACTGAACTCATGGCTGGGTGTAGTTTACACAGTTCTCTGTCTGAGGCAGTTAGTTACTATCTATTCTGCTTGTCACACATGAAAACCAGTAGTCCACGTGGTCATAACACTGCAAGTATGGTGACAAAGACACTTTATATAGGAACAAAACTAAAAAGAGGAGCACTTCTATAGAATTCTGCATATTTGCATACAATTTTGCTACTGCTTAAATAGGTCCTTTAGAATAGCTTCAGGTTACACAATTAATGGACAAACAACATGTGTACTCCAAATTGTCCAAGGCACATGCTTGCATTTTTGACATGTACACAGTAGTCAAATGCAGCTTATTCAAATCTTTTAGCTAAAATAAAATGTGCATTCATCCCTCACTTTGTCATCTGTACTGCTGCTATTCTGCAGTGTACAAAGTTGTCCAGGTCACTTTAGTTTATCATAGATACACATGTAGAAGCAAACACAGTAACACTAGATTCTTAAATTTTAAGGAGACTATGAAAACATCCCCCTAATGTCATTCCTCTAGGTCCCCTATCCCATGAACAGCATTTTGTGGAGATCAATGGATTGCAGTAAGGGGGAAGAGGAAGGAAAACAGTCTAGATCCAACCCAGTATGTGCCTACAGGGATGGTTAAAATCACTGAAAACTTCACAAAGATACATTGCAGCACTGGTTTAAGGCTGAAATTAACTTCAGGAGAACACTACAAAAAGCGCATTGGTAATTAATTCTGATATCTATAGCTGGCCTGTCAAGTACAAACATTACAGGTATAAGTACTACAAGGCAAAGAAGATAGCCAATTGATTGAGAATGATCTCAAATCATTTTGTTCAAATCTTAACTACACTTTAAATAAAAAAGTACAGGCTGAGGGATATCAGCATAAATTATTCAGGATTTTGAGAGACAGTTGTGGTGCAGTGGTTAAAGTGTTGGACTAGGATCTCAGAGACCTAGGTTCAGATTCCCGCCTGGCCATGAAACCTTGTTGGGTAATGCTGGACCAGTCACACACTTTCAGCCTAACCTACCACACAGGATTGTGACATTAAAATGGAGAAGGGAAGAATATTGTAAGGCACTTGGGTCCTGATTGAGGGTAAAAATGATGGGAATAAAAACAAACTGAGATGGTGGGTCAACCAGCAGCTGGAACACATTTTAGTAATAGATCTTCACACAAATCAGGAAGCTGACATATTTGGTCCCAAGAAAAAAACACAGCTCTACCGCCTGTTTCCTGGGGTTAGATTGGCTGGCCACATAGTCTTTTCTGTCCCCCATTGACAATGCTTATGAAGGTAAGGTCTTCAGTGACTTAGAGCATTCCTATAGGCATATGTTGGGTTGGATCCAGATTAAGTTTTCTATGTTTCCTGCCTCTTCCCTCCCCATGCAACGCTTCAGTTAAATAACATGCTACTACTTGACTTAATCCGTCTACTACAGAACTTCTCTCTACTTGTGCAGGCAGGTATGAGCCAACTTACTCAAATACATATGAAAGGTTACCATCTAATCAACCACTACATTGAAGCTACACCACAAGTCCTTTCTGGTTCCACAAAAGTTCAGAACACAGTTACATATTTATACTGAATTAGTTCTGAAAAGGACAAAGCAGAATTCACAAGAACTAGAGAAGCCAGCCTCTAGCACCCTCTGCTGTCTCAGCACTGGCCACATATTTGTATTTTAATTATTCTATTTTCCTAAAACTGAAGTCTGGTTTAAACATCTAGAACTGCAGCTTGTAATGCCTACACTGCTAAATCACAAACCATACTGAATAATTAAACATAATCTAGAATAAGAAAGACATTTTTTTACATTTTAAAGCAGCAATGTGCTTCTACACATTCACTGTCTTGCCTTACATTATAAACAGTCCCTGATCCTGGCCAAAACAAGCAAAATTAAGCATGTGAACGATACCTTTCAACACCTCTGCAACAGCAATGCAGAATGGCATTTATCCAGGCTGGAATCTAGGCCCAACATTTGTTGTTAAATTAATTTTCTATGGCTTGGATCCCATTGTATCCTATGCTGACAGATGGGATTTCAGTTACAGAACAGGACTTCCTTGCCTCCTCGTCTTCCACAGCAGCCCCAAATCATCCCTGAAATTATGTCCATGGGGGACAAGAGACACACCTCCCTAGAACAACATGGGATTGGTGAAAACTCCCTTCTGTTAGTGTTAATTTTCCATGGAAACCAACCCATTTGTTAAATACATGGGCAACCAGACAGTTATTGGAAGCAATGGTCACTTTGAATGCACTATATACTCAATCACATCTCAATCCACCTGCAGATCAGGGCCAGATGGATATCAGGAAATTTTCCTGCAAATTTCAGGGGATAAGTTTGCAGAAGAATCTAAAGAAATGGGGGGAAATGGAGGTGGGTGGAAATCCCCCAGAGGAACATGGTCTGTGCGTGTACAGACAACGTTTCTGTTGGAGCGGTGATAGGGAGCCAATGAACAGTTCCCAAACGGTTTCTGGTCTGACATTTCAGACAGAACTGTTTTAGAACCAGTTCCCTATTGGAATATATTTGTACTTTCACAAACAAACGTTTCTGTCCCGTTCAGGAAACGGGGCTGAACCGTTTTACCTGTAAACCAATTCCAAGTAGTCTTCCGTTTCTTCTCCCGGATCCAAAACGCTTTTTCCCGCCGTTTTTCGCCCACACGGGTGATCTCCAGCTTTTTTGGGGGGGAACGGTTGCTTTAGAGCACTATAGCACTATAGCAAAACAGCATTATCGCACCCCCATTTGAATGCCTGGAGTGTTGTGTTATAGCGCTCTAAAGCGAACGTTAAAAAAAAAGCCGGAGATCGCCCACACAAGCGAAAAACGGCGGGAAAAAGCAGTGCAGTCTGAAATGGCAAACCGCTTCAGATCCAGCTGTTTACTGGTAGGGGAAAGCCATGTGTGAAATGGCAGCCCTATAGTGGTTTACTCCATGACAGATCAAAAACAGCTTCAAACCGGCTTAAAAGGGGTACTGTGAAATTCCTCCACAACAATGACAACCAAAAGCAAATAGTTTAAGAACTTTAACTCTATACATTAGATAATGTCACTCTGAAGAGGCACCTAGAGTGAGCTTTTGCAATCAGAAGCAATAAAGGTTAAGAGTCTCAGGAGAGCTAGAGCCAACCAGCCAAACAAAAGCCTAAGCTTCACAAGCATAAAACTCCAGTCAAGTTGCAAAATGCTAAATACCTGAAAAAGCTGTCAGGGCAAAAATCTTAGGCTCTTCCCTTCATTAGCTATAGAACATTACAACAAAGGAAGTGAAAGCACCCATCAGAAGTCTTAAATATTTATTTAGGTGTCACTTGCATCTCTGTTGCTGTCTGCTCCCTTTCGTTTAACTCAGGCTTCCCCACAGCCACATAAACTTCCGACTTTGTTTATTTTTACCTGAAGGATGTTGTTCCATTCTCTTTTATTTTGTTTCTCTGAACAGGAGATGCTTGAAGCGACAGAATTTGGTTTCCTGGCAGGGTAATTTGTTTCACAATGGATCCTAAAAAAAGAAGAAGAACAATCCACTGCAGAAAACAAAATGCAAGATGACATTCAATGCATACTCTGAAGGAAAAAGCTGTGAGGATAGTCCAGTTTTTAAAATGGAAGCAACATATTTGTGTCAAGGTCACAGCAACAATTCAGTCAGTTGCATTACCTGCATGTGTTATTTTATTTGGACAACTGCATTCTTTTTATTAACCCAAATTAGTAGGTATGAGCAAGCACGAAGCTTGGCTAATGAAGAAACACTGATTTACAAGGAAGCTAGTCAGAGTATTTGACTAGGAAAGCCACTGATAATGTCCACCTTTCAGGAAGCTGTTTCTCTCATAACAGAAACCACCAAGGGCATTTTCAGACAATTGGGACAGAGTGGCTGCTCCTGATAGTGGTGTACCAGAAAACCTTCTGCTGCCTTATGGCTCAAAACCAAGAGACATATAGTTCTTTATGAGAAGGTGCCAGTTGTCTTTACCTACCAACTTGGCTACCACCAGAGAGACCACTTTGAGATCTGGATGCAGTGGATGAGAATGAGCACAGATGACAGAAGTACTAGAATAACTCACCCACCCTTTGGTTATCAGCTGATTTGTAAATCTGTCCATCTCCTCCCCAGCAAAAGATATATGGTGGGCAGGGCCTACCACGATTGGCTGTGTGGACTTGGTAATGCAGGGACACTGCACAGCACTTCTATTCTCGGCTAATTTTATTTTTAGCACAGCTGAGCAGTTATGCATATTTTGTATGAAATACCAAGGATGCTCCTGTGTAGCAAGGATACCGCACTGTGCCAGTGCTTAAACTGACTGGAAAATGCAGTTCTTCTCCACTAACTGCAACTACTGTGAATGAGTGCTTTGTGAAATGTTGCTCTCCATATATCATGGGCACTTACAGACATCCAGAATCACTAGAGAAGCTAAACTCTCCTAGAGAAGCTACACTCACAATACATCATTTTTTACTTTATTTTATGAATGAAACGCTTTTACAATCTGATGGAGGTCAAGTACCATGGAGCTGTGATCCTATAACTCACACCAGATCTTTGGCCTCTATATTTGTTGACCCTTCTGTGTGAAACAGTATTCTGGACTAGCTGGGCCACTCTGCTTATGTTCTTATGTTCCCTTCAAACAGTTATGAAAAACCTGCAGGTACCCTTCCCACACTGGAGCATGTACTTTAAAGCAACTTGGCTATCCTCCTGTGAAAATGCTACCCACGCTCCATGCTGTTATGTAAAAATAGGAACAAGATAGTCTGCTAATATGAAGCATTATTTCTCATTTAGAAGACCTTAACACAAAATTGCCACTCTCAACCACCACCCTATCACCTCAGGTGCATCCCAACTATCACCTTACTGATCTGATAAGATTTAAAGTTGGGGAAGTTCAACCATACCTGCAGGAAGCTGGTTTGCCTGGATCAATGCATTTAAAGACATTTTTTCACCTGATCTGTTTGAAACAGGGACTGTTGACGTTTGTTGGAACGTGGTCACTTTTTTCACAGCACTTCCCGATGGCTGCTGGAGTATCTAAGAAAAAAGTGCATCAAAAATTCTAATAGAGAGCAAATGATATAGAACAGGGATCCCCAACCTGGTGCCCACCAATATCTTTCCTGCAACCCGCCAAGTGCCTTTAGTACCTTTGTATCAATTCTGTCTTTTCCCAGCAAGGCTTCTGATTGGCCATTGCAGATTTGACTGGCTTTTTAAAATGTTGCTTTGGCAACAGCTGCCGCCACAGCACCAGGACCTTCACTGTGTGACTGAAGGTACATTGTGGCAGCCATTCCGTGGGAAGCTCCACCTCCTGTGGCTGTGCCCACCATGCAGTGTCAGAATTCCAGTGTCAACCGATCCCTACAGGCTGACATGGCTCCCTAACTACACACTACAGCGCAAGGGGGCAGAGCTTTCAATTTGTACAGATTCGATCTTCTAGTCACCCCCTCCCCCAGTCACCTCCCATGTCATTCAAAAGGATTCCCTTTATTCTCAGGAATGACTTTTTGGAGGGCAAAAGACGAGTAAGAAGAGGCAGAAGAGCTCTGACCTACAAGGTGGGAAAAGCGTTCTGTTGCTGTTTTCTGGAAGCTGCCCATAGGTGGCAGACATGCTAACATACACATATGCTACTACACTGCATGTGTAGGCAGATCAAACCATTCTGCCAACATAGTCCTTTAGTTGCTACATTTTCTTGCTGAACATTAACCATTTTCAATAGACTGGAGAGGGCTACAAGACAAGCCTGCAGAAGCTAAGTCAAAGCACGGGTGACTGGAATGAATGTCTACACCTCTGGCATTTATCTCCACCTTCCTTCCCTCACAGCATTTCTTCTTTCACATCAAATTTTGGACTGTACACTTCTCAGGGCAGGTACCCACTTTGTACTAAAGTATGGTGCACATTGGCTACAAAAGCCAGTAACCCCCAACAAAAAAGACTATATTCCAGTAACAAACTAGCTTACCAGCTGCTTCACTTTTATAGCTTGTGAATTTCGAGCGGACTGGGAGTGGACAGAATTGGGGTGGGCAAGTCTGATAGTGATTGGTGTCCCAGTGATTGGTATCACAGACTGAAGCGATGTAGTTACTGCTGTAGTAGATGTCACTACAGCAGTAGTCAAAGCTTGCTTGACCACCTGGAGAGAAGTTGTTACTGCAGCAGCAGAAGACAAGACTGATTTTACAGCATTGAGAGCAGGAAGGGCTGGGGATGATACTGTGGAGGCAAGAACTGGTTTTATGGCTTGAAGGGAAGTGGTTCCTGTTGCCATTGCTATGGAATGGGGCAGATGTACAGTCTTAGTAACTATTCCTGTGGTCAATGGAGAGGGTGGGACAGGATTTGCCGCCTGGAGTACCCCTGATGAGGTTTGCATTGGATGTACAAACTGAAAGGAACCAGATCCTCTTGTCACCAGTGGTGTACAGGGGACGGAGTTTGAGATCCGAGGAGAAGGTATCCCCACTGGAGTCCTAGGGGCTGGTCTAGCAGACTGAAGAGATGCTGTGTTCAAAGGAGTGCCAGGAGCAACCATGGAAGGAGTGGTGACAGCCACTGTACCACAAGCCGAAACAGCAGTTTGGGTTGAAGACTGCTGAAGACATTGTTGTATGAAGCTCTGTGTGTTTGGCATTAACTGCCGCAAAGCAAGCATGCTTTTCTAAGATGGAAAGGAAGAGGGAAAAAAAGGAATCAATTCCATATTCTTTTGATAACTTACATGGTACTAACTCATCAGAAAACACTGCCAATTTTAAGTAAAGCCACTGAAATTACCACTGAGGATCACTATTAGAACTGCTGGGGAGAAAAACGGAACTGACTGCATTTGATCTTCCAGGAAGCTTGCCAAACCTCAATATGCTTAACTTTTGTTACTTAACTGATCGAGGGCTTGACAAGAGTCTGAGGCACATTGGCCCACCTCCATGAAAATAGGTGAAAGAGACCTGCATCAGACATGTCAAGGCTTCCACAATAGACAAAGGAATTGCCAGTCATTTTACAGTGCTTTCTACACATTCTAAACATAAAACTGGGAAGCAGTCCAGATGTGCTGAACAAAGCTTCTGTACACTTCCGGAACAAGTAGAACATTTACAGTGCACAACAGAACTTCCATTCTCTACAGCCAATTACAGTTCAACCATCTTTGCAAATAGAGCTCTGAGTTCTCCAAAGTTCTGAAGTATCTCCATCGTAAGTGTGCTGCTCCTTGTAACTATATGAACTTATGTTTGTGTTTCTGTATAGTGGTGATGCTGTCTATGTGTGTCTATGCATTGTGTATTCAGGGACTGCTGTTTGGTTGTGTTGCTTTGTTCTGCATCTCATGCTTGCCTAGAAATAGGCTGGCCTGGGGCTGCCGTTGCACATACAGACCATGTGCTTCCCTGGAGAAGGTATCCCGTCCTGCATCGGGATAGAGGAGACACCGCGCCATTGCACCCACTTGGAGAGTTATGGAAAATCCCCCAGCGAACCCCGACATCACCGGAATGCCAGGAATCACGTAACCCTCTGCACCTAATCTGGTTTGGAGATCTGAAGACAATAGCATTTATGGCTTTGGAGCAGGCACCAGATCTGCAAGTCAAGAGGTGTCCATGGGAACGGAAGATTCACACCTCACCAAAAGGCACCTTTGATGTAGGGATAGGATCTGCATATTGCCACCACCCCTCAGTAGAGCGTCATCCCCTCGTCAACCCCCCCCTCATCCAGTAGTGATAGTTTAGGGGATGGATTTGATAGTTTATGGCTGGATAGCACATGCCCCAAAAAGAGTTTATTTAAGGAGAAACTCTCCTTTGTCTCTCTGGTTAACCCACCTTCCCCATAGCAGTGCACTAAGGTGCTACAAGTGACTCTACTACCTAAGTTCTCCGGGAGTCGCGACCCAGAGAGCTCACACGTGGTTTGGCTGGTCCTACCTGTGTGCCTTGGAGTTCACAAGCTGCTGCTTTTCGGCTGCCCATCCTTCCAAGGAGGAGAGTTCTTCTTCAGCTTGGACCTCAGATGAGTATAGCCGTGCCCCATTGTGTCATCCCCATTTTGATGCTTTTGTTATTTTCTATGCTGTAATTGTTCTGATGTACTATTGTAACTAAGGAGCTTGTATAACTGTGTGTGTGATTCTGATTTTGTATGACTGCAGAAACCTTTAGTAAAGACAACATTTATTCTTAATCCTAGCGTGTTGTCTCACTTCCTGGGATATAGCGAGCGTCTCATTGGCCATCTGACCTCTGTATAGACTGGTATAGAACTTACGCACAGCCACAACCACCCAACTTCCTTGGTAGATAACTTGGATTGGGTCTCCAGGAATTTCCTGGAGAAGTTGGCATAACATCCTTCCTATGACAACAATAACTTAATTGGTCCTGGCAACACAGATCCAATGCAACATTCCTGTAACAGAGTTGCAGTGTCATGAATGAGTGCCACATAATCTTAGTATGCTAGAATGTCTATGCATATTACAATACTACAATGACAATTACACATGTTATGCAGCTGATCAGCATTTCTCAAATATTTTTACCCATTTAATTGCTCCAAACTATCCAGAATTCAGTTAGTTACAAATCCTTAGTACAGAACTGTTCACTGTTTCTGTAGTTAGACATCTTTGAAGTCCTAGATCTGGCAAAATTTACAGAAAACCAACTTGAACATGTAGTATGTTTTAGTTCTCTGTGACTTTCCAATTTGCATTCAGTTTGCACATGTGTAAACCACAATTAAGGAACACTTTAAACATTACAAATTTCTTCCATGGGGAGCGTACATACAAGAAGTTACTGCAAGCATTTAGACCACCTGTAGTAAGTACAAATTGTTCCACTGCCTAATGTATAGTGTACAACTATAACAGAATGTTACATCTTCCTGGCATATGTACAGTCATGTTTAAAAGAAGAGTGAGACACTCAGTGGTTCCACTGATACCTATACTATTGCAGACTGGTTCTAGAAAATTCATTAACACCTCACAGAGCTCTAAGTTTGTTCACCAAACACAAAATTCCACTCAATTTATTTCCTCCAAAATAGTGAGACATTATGATCAAGCTGAATTACACAAGTTATGCATTGCTGAAAGTAGCCATTGAGTATAAATCCTAGACTATTGCTCCTATGGATTTAAAACTGCACCTTAGTCAACAAGAATCATTCAGCCACTGACCAAATTGGTGTTTAGGGGGTACACAGTTCCCAAAAATCCTACATGTCTATACTAGCTATAATACTGCATAGGCAGAGGTTGCAGAAACAAGGGCCCCCTTGGAAAAATCCCTATATCATGTGATGCAGCTGTGTCACCACCCTGCAAAAAGAGCCAGTTTGGTGTAGTGGTTAGCAGTGCAGACTAATCTGGGAGGACCAGGTTTGATTCCCCACTCCTCCACATGCAGCTGCTGGTGTGATCTTGGGTTCTCTCAAGGGCAGTTCTCAAAAAAGCTCTCTCAGCCCCACCTACCTCACAGGGTGTCTGTCTGTCGTCAGGAGCGGAAGGGAAAGGGATTGTAAGCCACTCCTCTTCAAATGAAGACCAAACTTCAGTACTGAGGCCTTACAGTTTAACATTCCCATCCCACCTCCAAACCCAAATGGCTCATGCAATTGGGTCTTACCATTTAACTGCCCTGGTACCTGAACCCTTGCCTGTGAGGTCAAGGAAAACCATCACCGAGGGTTTTTGGTGGGGTCATTTAAATTAAGAATACTGTCTTTAAGACATACCTTGAGAAAGGGGACAAGACATGGTTGTGGAGAAGACTTTAGCTCAATGTACAGGTTTTTGGTAAATTCTTCAGGCTCAATTTTACCTTCCTAGGTAGAAAAAGAGATTGTAGCATGAATGCAAGATGTAGCTCATCCAGAAACCACCACTGAAATCCTAGCATAAGTGAATAACTTCACATATGGTCTATTTTATTCCAATACACTGTAAATTAAAGAAAAGTAAGTACAGACTATGAACAATACTTTTTAAGACCAACACAAGGAGACTGGCAATGGGATACTTGGTAGGCTATTTTCTTGGAAGTCAAGACCTGCTCTATGAATATTTGCTATCATGTAATTCAACAGAACACTTATTTCTTCTGTGGTTTACCTTCCCTACCAATCTTTGTATCACAGACCACTAGAATTAAGAGGTAGTACTTGCTCTGTTTGTATTGCATGAGATAGAACTAGAAAATAAGACTTGTCATACACAGTTTCTCTCTCTATGCTACACAGTTATTTTGAAAAGGAAACAAGATTAATGCCAAGAGCAAGGTCTTTGACAATACAGCATGGAACTCTGAGTTCAATTAATAATCTATGTGTGGAAGTGGCCTATTCAACTGCATTTGTATTCACACACTAGTTCTCCAAGTTCCTACCACATGTGGTATGCTCATTTAGACATATTAGTTTATTTTCAACCACACATTCCAAAGACTTGATAGGCTCTTAAGATGCTGTGCTGATTTCCACTGATTTCTCTCTCCCACTATATACCCCTGCCCCCTATACTGATCCTGAGGAATACCTCCCCAACAAAATTTTAGGGGACTCAGTAAGATGGAACAGAAGGAGGAAATCTATGAAAACCACCATCCTCACTTAAGAAAACTTGTGGTTTTAACTTTGTTATATCAAGGCCAATGCAGAAAACGGATTTAAAAGAAGAGTGTAATTTACCCTTCTGAAGCAGCCATCTTTCCAATATTGTTGATACAGAGCTGTGAAATGTCCCTCTGAAATTATGCTATGAATACAGTATTTCTTACAATACACACACCCCTCAGCCAACAATACTGAAGACCTGCATGACAATTACAACAGGAATACCTACCAAATAAGCACAAAAGGAAATAGAAATCATAGCAAGAATGGTAACTGAGGGTAGGAAATGCCCCTCTGACATAGTAAGCCCATACATAAATGAAGTTCCATAAATGGTTAGGATTTCAGGCTGACTGTGCTGAATTGCTCCCTTCTAAGCATCATCCAAGAATTGAAGGCAGATGTATGAAGATGGACAATAAGTCTGACAGCCCTAAAGTTTTATAGATTCAATCTGCTGAATGCATTCTTATATATAACTTAAGTCCAAATGAAACGCCTTTTGAATAAAAGCTTCTAGGATCAGTACATAAGTGTTTATGAATGAAGTCTTACCAAGAGACCTTGTACCAAGTTCTTCACATTCTGCCGCATTTCAGGAGCTTGCGGTCCACTTGATGCCAATTTAATTAATGTTGCTAAGAAGTTTTTGCACTTCTTCACATTCTCCAGCATTTCCTAACAACAAAAGTCAACAAGAAGTTAAATTAAATCTTGTTCAGTTGTTTTGAAGCAGTGTAAAGACCTAACTTTCCTCTCAGGTGTTCCAGTGATGTAATGTACATGTTATTTGCCCAATGCTTGCCTAATGATTTTATCAATACATTTTTATGCTGTTTTAACTTGTACTGCTAAAAATGATGTATACCCTCATTCTATATCTTACACTGCTGAACCTTGTGGTTTTTATGTCTTTTTGGATTAGCAGTATTGGACAGGATGTAAGTGATTAAAATAAAGGTATGCTACCTGGTTTTAGGTCTCATTATATGGGACTCCAATGGCCTTGGTTGCCCTGGTGAATGACCTGTGCCAGGAGATGGACATGGGAAGTTCAAGCCTGTTGATTCTCCTGGACCTCTCAGCAGCTTTCCACACCATAGAACCCTTCTGGACCGACTTTTGGGGCTGGGGCATGCTTCTTAACATGAAACCGTTGAGTGAAGTCATCTGGAGATTTGTGCTGGATAATAATCAATATGCAGATGATACTCAGCTTTATTTTACAGTTCCAGCAGATCCCAGGGGATCTGTAGAACCTTGAACTGCAGGAGGTGTAACTGGTGGGCAGAAGGACTGACACAGGAATGGAGTTTTCACCCCTTTTGGGTGGAGTTGCACTCTCCCTAAATGAATAAATGTGTAGCCTGACAATGCTGCTGGAACTGAGTGTCCTGGATAATCTGGTCGCAGCAGTAGCCAGGACCACCTTCTACCACCTCTGGCCTTTCCTGGGTAAAAAAAAAAAGATCTTGCCACTGTGGTGCACGCCATGTAAGCATCTAGACAAACTTACTGCAATGCACTCTATGTGGTGATGCCCTTGAAGAGTGGCCAGAAGCTACAACTGATACAGAATGCTGGCTACAGTGAATCATATCACTCCATCCTTGCTCCATCTACACCGGATTCCAATTCAAGGTGCTGATATTGACATTTATAACCATTGTTCCCTCTTAGCTGAGTTAGTGTGAGCTAGCTCACAGTTTTTTAGCCTCCAGCTCACACATTTTTGTCTTCGCTCAGGAAGGATGGCTCCAGAGCAAACTAATCTATGCAGCAGCCAAATCGCTCACTCACAACTTTAATTCTAGTAGCCCACAAAGTAGAATTTTTGCTCACAAGCCTCCACAGCTTAGAGGGAGCATTGTTTATAACCCTATACAGCTCGAGGCCAGCATACTTTAAAAAAAAACTGCCTACTTCCATATAAACGTATCCATCCTTCATGGTCATCTTCAGAGGCCCTTGTTCAGGTGCCTCGGTCACCTGAGGATAGACAGGTTGCAACACAAGGAAGGGCCTTTAGGTCATGGCAACAAAACAGTGAATCCCTCTCCCAGGAAGATGAGTCTGTCTCCCTCTATCGTTGTCTTCCACCAGCAGATAAAGACTTCTTTGTTTTGTTTAGCATTCCCTTCTTGACCCTTTTCCCTGTTCGTTTTAATTGCTGCTTTATGTACTGTTTTTAAATTTTACATTTAATGTCTTTTTAAACCATTTGCTGCCTTGAGGACCCTAAATAGGCAGAAAGGCACAATACTAATGTTTTAAATAATACCACTGATCTGGTCAGATCTCAGAAGCTAAGGAAGGGTTGGCCCTTTTTAATACACTTCAATGGGAGACCACCAAGGAAGTCCAGGGGTGCTATGCAGACGCAGGCAATGGTAAACCACCTCCGTTTGTCTCTTGTCTTGAAAACCCTATGGGGGTCACAGCAAGTCACCTGCAACTTGATGGGACTTCCCTCCACCAATAACAACAATCTCAGACCATTTTGTTCTTACTGCAGAAGTGCTTGTCTGTGTCACTATTGAGCCTTCTTTGTCAGGAGCTGGTTTCTGAGGGACAGAGAACGCAGGACGGTCAGAAGCAGATTTTGTCTGTGGTCCAGCAAAAGTCTTCACAGCACTAACAGTAGCAGTACTGCTTCCGGATGCTGGTGATGACTGCAAGAAATTAAGTATTTACGTAACTGCCTATTTCAATTTCAACAGAAATAAGAAATAAAAAGCAACATTTTCAAATGATACTATGGTTCCACCCTAAGTATTTCCAAGAAACTAAGTACAGCAGTTTATTTCAACTCTTAATGAGATATATCCAAAAGACGAGACAGCATTGCAGTGAGACCATGAGGAAGGTTGAGCAAGTGGCTTACCACACACCCCTGCTCCCTGTGGTCTACCTAGTCCAGCATCCTGTTTCACACAGTAATCAAAACAGTTGCTCTGGAGGGCCAAACAGGGCATAGAGGTCAAGGCCTTTCCCCGATGCTACATCCTAGCACAGATACACAGAGGTTGGCTGCCTCTGCATCTGGAAGTTCCCTTTACTCACCATGGTTAGTAGCCACTAAGGGACCTCTTCTCCAGGCATCTGTGTTCATGACCATCACTATGTATGCTGACAGTGAATTCCTACTCAATGAGCAAAGTAGTTGCTTTTGTCTGTTATGAACCTGTTGCCCATCAACTCCATTAGGTACCCCTGAGCTCCAGCAACATGAGAGGAAAAAATGCTCTGCACCTATTTCACCACTCCAGGCATAATTTTATAAACGTCTATGTCTTCACTTGGCCACCTTTTTTCTAAAGTGACCTGTTACAGTTCTGCCGGGTCTACAAGACGGAGCTCTTCCGCCAGGCTTTTAGTTGATCGACTTTGATCTAGCCTTCCCTCCAGTGACCGCAGATCCTAGAAACCAGATTGAACCACAATATTATCTGTTGAGGCGCATTGCTGTTTTAGTGTGTTGGTGATTTTATTGATTTTAAATGGATTGCAATAATATGTTGTAATTGTAAATCTGCACTAATTGTAGGTCTATATGTTGGCACCTGTCCTGAGGCCACAGTGTGGGGAGGGTGGGATATAAATCTAATAAAATAAACATCCCAGACTTTTTTTGCATTTCCTTATAGAAAAGTTGTTCCAACCCAAAATCAAGACTGGCCATTAATCTCCCCAGGAACAATTCCCAGTGTGCCTTTTCCCTAGAGGGACAGTGGCAAGGCTAGAGGCTGTCACAGCACCCAGCAGAGGCATTTATAAAGAAATGCAATGTAAGGAGAGAAAAGTAGGCTAGCCAAGGGGATGGGCCACCAAGATGGCCCTGCCCAGGACACCCCTTCCTCAGCAGACTCCTTTGCTGTTTCCCTGGTGGCTTCAGCCTAGTACAGGTTTTGTTCTTAAGGCAGTCCCAAAGCTGCTACTTCTCTTGTGAGTATGCTGTGCTTATGACTACAGTCAGCACCTGATTAATATTTGTCTGAAAGTAATTCCCACTGAAGTAAGATCACATAAATCACCAGAACTGCAAGACTTTTATTATTGTGTTTACCTTCATTGCTTTTTTGTTTATCTGATGCCCTCCCCACGGAAACTGAGAATAGTGTTGAAGTATCTTGTCATTAAGGAATAGATAGATTTCTTTGAATGCTTTTATTCTTTCAGTGTCCAAGGGTGAAAATATGGAATACATGGTTGCTATGTTTCTAGTATATAAGAACATCCACACTAAATTATTATGAAAATGTGTGAAAAAGATCTGTGGGTCCATGGACAGGACAATTATAATTTTCAAAAGGTTTTAAAATAGCTTCAGGCTTGTTATTTGGTAAGGATTAAACTATACATCATGCTGGATTTCTATGACTGGAATTCCAGATGTGTTTTTTGGTCTTAAAAAGCAGTCACCATTATTTCCGTTGTGACTAGTTGTGTCTGAGTTTTAAACAGAAATCTCGCAGCCCATTCTTGTGTTTCATGGTCTTTTGCAAGGTATCCAGTTCTCATCTCACCACACTCACACCAGGTAGCCTTAGGCAAGCCATTCTCTTAAGTCCCCAGTCCCCACCTAAAATACTCAACATCCAGTGTGATAAAGTGGTTAGAAAGTTGGGCTGTAAGATGCAAGACAAATCCCCTTTCAATCCTGAAGTTTGTTCAATCTGCTCTCTTTCACTCTGTCCCGGCCTAACCTATCTCACAAGGTCGAGAATAAAATTAAGGAGGTAAGAACTATGTGTGCTGCCCTGAACTCCTTGGAGAAAGAGAGATAAATACTGAACCTTGAATTCTGCACAATGGAAGATGCAAACCCCCATTCCCAACTTCTGCTGCCACTGGGGCACCTTTAGTTCTGTGACTGTTGACCTATTAGGTTCTGCCCTTCAGTCTGACCAGAAGCACACCAGGGGGGCCACCATGAAGCTTTTTCCAGGACCATGTGTGCTTCCCTGTCTGCCCCTGCCCTTAGGCATCTTGACTGATTTCTTTGTACTTTTTCCAGATTTGCACTATCCTTTGAGAGATAACCATTAGAACTGTACACAGTATTCCAAATGATGATGCAACATAGTTCTTGTCAAGAGACTAGGACTTTTTCATTGTCTGTTGTTCAAAATGCAAACAATGGTTCAGGCTGAGGACTAGGGGAAAAAATGGAAGCTTTCTGCTCTGAGAAACCAATGTTGATTTGCCTATAGCTTCAGAGGGAGAGACAAGGAAGATGGAACGTTTTCACAAGTGCTGGGTAGACCATCAGGCCTAGCAATTTCAAGACCAAAAGAGAGGGCCAATACATTTCATCTTGTTAACACAAAGATTTATGGGGTGGAGGAAGGTGTCTACTTGATTGGATCTGATACAGCTGCAGAGTGTCAGAACTAACTGGCAATCTTACCTGATGGGCCGAGTCTCCAGGTAACACCTATAGTTCATGGGCCTACATTCAATTGGTCAATCAGAATCAACCAATACAGGTTGTGAGGAATAAAGGAAAGATTTTATTCTAGTTTTGATTTCTGTCTGGAATACCACAAGCTTTGGGACACTTGATTCTGGGTGGATCAGAACGGCCCACCACTCTTTGACTTTGGATCATAGACTCAAGGTTGCAACCAATGCCTAAGTGCTTAGGTCAGTTACTCAGCTTTAATATTTTGATCTTTACTGTTCACTGCTTTTTATTGTACATCTCTGCACAATCTTTCAATAAATAATTTTAATTATATATAGTGGTGTTTCTGAACTTCGGGGCTTCAGTCTGAATCCTACATAGGCTACATTAGCTACAGCTTTAACCTACATTGGCTACAGCTACCCAAGTAACTTGTTGTGAAACTCCCCTTGTAAGTGTACAACATTGCAGGGTTGACTTCCTTGATCATAGTCTCAGAAGGGCTAGAGGCTTCATCCCTTGGTCTCCAGCTGTCTGAGTTGTTAAGAGGATGGGGTGTGCGGACTCACACTTCAGCACTTTCGTTGTGTAACTCCCATCACCTATAAGGGTGATGGATCTTGGCCTTTAAAGTCATTTGACATTTCTATACAAGGGTTTTACAATACTGGGCATTTAATTTTCAGTCCCTTTCCTAACAATCCCCAGCATGGAGTTTCCCCTTTATACAGCTGCGGTACACTGTGCTGACACTTCCACTGAGCTACCTAATACAACTCCAAGATCTCTTATCCTGTCATTCTCAGCCAGTTCAAACCACATAAGCATATATTTAAAGTCAGGATTTTTTTTATACCTTTGCACATCAGTTTATACATGCCTACAGAGGTCTTCATTTGCCGCATTGCTGCCCACTCACCCAATTTAGAGAGAGCTTCTTGTAGCTCTTCATAAGCAATCTTGGTTTTTGACATCCTGAATAATTTGGCATCATCTACAAACTTGGCTACTACACTTTGTTGTTCAGTCGCACAGTCGAGTCAGACTCTTCACAACCCCATGGACCAGATCACGCCAGGCCTTCCGGTCTTCCGCCGTCCTCTGAAGTTTGCTCAATTTCATGTTTGTTGCATCTATGACACTGTCTAACCATCTCATCCTTTGCTGTCCCCGTCTTCTTTGACCTTCAATCTTTCCCAGCATCAGGGTCTTCTCCAGTGAGTGCTCCCTTCTCATTTGGGGGCCAAAGTATTTGAGTTTCAGTTTCATTATCTGGCCTTCCAGGGAACGGTCAGGGTTGATTTCTTTTAGGATTGACTGATTTGATCTTCTTGCAGTCCAAGGGACTCTCAAGAGTCTTCTCCAGCACCATAGTTCAAAAGAATCTATTCTTCGGCACTTGGCCTTCCTTATAGTCCAACTCTCGCAGCCATACATGACTACTGGGAATACCATTGCTTTGATCATGAGGACTTTTGTTGGCAGGGTGATGTCTCTACTTTTTATCATGCTGTTTAGGTTCACCATCGCTTTCCTTCCAAGGAGCAGGCGTCTTTTAATTTCATGGCTGCGGTGATCTGGGATCCCAGGAACGTGAAGTCTGTCAATACTTCCACAACTTCCCCTTCAATTTGCCAAGGAGTGATGGGACTGGATGCCATGATCTTAGTTTTTTTGATGTTGAGCTTCAAGCCCACTTTTGC
>NW_015177023.1:347644-382317 GCF_001447785.1 Gekko japonicus | reverse complement strand
ATCTCTAGTTCCTCTACCTCTTCGAAACCCAGCTTGTACTTCTGGCAGTTCTCTATCCACGTACTGTTGAAGCCTAGTTTGTAGTATCTTGAGCATGACCTTGCTAGCGTGTGATATGAGTGCAATTGCGCGATAGTTTGAACATTCCTTGGCATTGCCCATCTTTGGGATTGGAATGTATACTGACCTTTTCCAATCCTGTGGCCACTGTTGTGTTTTCCAAATTTGCTGGCAAATTGAGTGCAGCACTTTAACAGCATCATCTTTTAAGACTTTGAATAGCTCAGCTGGGATACCATCACCTCCACTAGCTTTGTTGTTAGTAATGCTTTCTAAGGCCCATTCACATTCCAGGATGTCTGGCTCGAGGTCAGTGATTATACCGTCGTGGTTGTCAAGGACATAGAGGTCTTTCTTGTATAGTTCTTCTGTGTATTCTTGCCATCTTTTCCTAATCTCTTCTGCTTCTGTTAGGTCCCTACCGTTTTTGTCCTTTATCATGGCCAGCTTTGCATGGAACGTTCCCTTGATTTCTCCAATTTTCTTGAAGAGATCTCTAGTCCTTCCCATTCTATTGTTTTCCTCTATTACTTTGCATTGTTCATTCAGGAAGGCCTCCTTATCTCTCCTTGCTGTTCTCTGGAAGTCTGCATTCAGTTGGGTAAATCTTTTCTTCTCGCCTTTGCCTTTTGCTTTCCTTTTTTCCTCTGCTATTTGTAAATAGCTACTACACTACTCGCTTGTAAAAGTTAAAATAATTTATGAACAAATTTAGCACCAGTCTCAGCCCTTTGCGGGACCCCACTGCACACTTCCCTCCATTGCAAGAACTGTCTATTTATTCCTACTCACTGTTTTCTACCATTTTACCAACTTTTAATCCAGAAGAGGGTCTATCCTATTATTCCTTAACTTAAAAGATTATTTAGTAGTCTTTGGTGAGGTACCTTGACAAAATCCTACTTTTTCTACTCCCACTCAGTTTAGCCTGCCTTGTACTCCTCTGCCCTCTGCTTCCTCCATCTGTCTCTGTTTCTGTCAATTGCCTCATATTCCTAACTTCCTCAAATATTAACAATCCCTGCTTCCCCATGCTATTTCCTTCGCCTTCTGATTGCATCGAACAAGCTGGCCCTTGCTTTGGATCCTGCTTACTCCCCACTTCATCTAGGCAGCTTCACTCTTCCGTTGGGTTACTTCTGTGGCACTTTTCTTTGCATCTCCAGTATGAGTCAACTCTGAAACGGCTACCACTAGTCAGAGATAGGACTTTTACAGTTATGCACTTTGTTCAAGGGCTGCTCTGATCAGAAGTACTCAATCTTAATTATTCCGTCTTCTTGTCCTCTTTCCTTCCAGCACCAGCAGTTCCTTAGGAGAAGATGCATTTGGAAGGCATTCCCGCCTAAGCATCAGTGCTTTCCTAACCACATCAGCTTCCCATCCCTTTCCTCTCTTCAACTCTCTCAACCATTCACAGCTACTAAATACTTCAGGAAACATTAATACAGGTACATAAACAATCCATACAAGACATTTCAAAATGTTAAATAAAAAGCAAAAGTGTACATATGTACATCACTCTCATATACTAAAAACACACTATCAGCGACAGAGCATGCTTAAAGTGTTGCTGCTGCCGCTGTTGTATTACGCAGTTTGTTTCCCGCATTTGGGGAAATCGCAGGGGTCAGCACACACGGAGTGCAATGGATGAGCCTCACCCTGGGAAACCCACCTGCATGATCATGGTTCTGTAAAATCTGTAAAAATCCTATCTAGGACTATCGATGTCAAAAAGACAAAAGTCATACCTCAATTCCAGCAGGTTTTTTAACAGTTGACGTAAGAGGAGTTGTCCGAGGCACTGTTTTCACAGGAGCTGCTAGTACTTTAAGTACCTGCGTTCCAGGATTCTTTATAAAAACACAATATTGATTAAAAGTAACAATCTCAGGTAAAGGGCAAGTACACTTCTCCTCTACAAAAACATTTCAGGGCTGTTCTTTGTGTACTGGAAGTTGGGAATATGACAGATTTGCATGGGAAGGTATCCATAGGTATGCATAGCAGTGTAAAAGACATGGCAACTTTCAGGGGTTTCAGTCTACAGTAGTACACACTTATATTCACATGTACCATCATAAATCCACTACTAAGTTAACAGCTGGACGTATCACAAGGTAAGGACACAAGCCCCTTAAGGTACAGACAATTATGCAACTGGTCCCAATAAAAAAAATTTCAAAATATTTAAGCACTCCCCCCTTCCCAGTCAAGATGTGCTAATAAAATGGCAAGGCCATCCTAAAGCTAAGGTAGATCCACTTCATTTACAAGCCAACATGCAAAGAAGTGATAAGACAGCACTCCAAGCCTTACGGAAATAAGTAATAAGAAGAGCATTTTGACATACACTGTAGTTACTGCTGAAGTATTACCTGTACAGTCCTTATTTTGACTATAGGTGCATTTGCAGGCAACGACTGCCTTAGACTTGTATTATTTGGGGCCTGGCCTTGGGCTTGCACAGGTGCTTGTTGAGACACCAGCATCAGCTGGCCAGTGTTACTTCTCAGAAGAACTGTTCCTACAAAAAACAAACACTACATTAGATTCTGTGAAGAGCACTACATATGATGAACCAACATCCTTTACATGATGCAATGTACTAAACTCAGAGAATGAGTGCTGTTGCCTCTTGCCTAGTACTTCCAAAATACTATGATATGCCTACCACTTTTTGCAGCATTTTCCATTTAGTAACAAGTACTTAAATAAGCATATTCAAGAATCAATGAATCCAATTCACAGTGAATTTGCTCACTAGTCTTGGCACTCACAGCTCTCCAGAATACAGATTCTATACTTAAGTATTATGTAGCAAAATCTGCTTGCCTTATTAACCAGTCTGAACAAGCTGGATGACACAAAGGAGGGGGAAATCCCACTCCCCATTGGCCCATCTTCCTCCCTCTGTTCCATCTTACTTTGTCCCACCCTCCACCTAGTTTCACACCCCCCCCCCGCTCTTTTCTTTCTCCATCCCTTGGTAATGCACCTGCCTAATCTTACTTTCCTTTTGCCCCTCACTAAACTGCCCAATCCTATCCTCTTACCAGTGATTCCCCAGTCTCACTCTGGCCCCTGCTTCCACCCTTCTTGCTCTGCCTCTGCTTTCAAGCCTCCTTCTCTAGCTTTTCTTCAGGCCTCCTTCTCTAGATTTCCTCCTACCTTCTCAACATCTTCTTCCCCTGCTCAGCCACCCAGTTTACACCCCCCAACTATCTGTCCCATTTGACTTCACCTGCCTGGTGTGTCTTAACTTGTCCTCTTGCTGATCCTGCTTACACCATTACCCTTTGCTTCTTGACTGCCAGGCACCATTGGTAGTTGTTCTGGCAACCAAAAATGACTTCTATGCATGCAGAGACATTGGTTTTACTGTTGGGAGGGTTAGCTACCAACTTTCTTTACCCTACAAATCTAGAGTTTCCCTTGGGTTTACAGATGGAGGAAGAGGAGGAGGAGATTGGATTTATACCCCACGCTTCACTTGGAGTCTTCCCCTCCCCACAACGGACACCCTGTGAGGTGGGTAGGGCTGAGAGAGCTCTGACACAAACTGCTCTTTCAGGAACAGCTGTGCCAGAGCTTGTGACTCATCCAAGGTCACATCAGCAGGTGCAAGTGGAGGATAGGGGAATCAAAGTGCCCACAGGCAAAAAAAAGGTTGGGAAAGCTTGAATGAAGATGAATGACCTGGATATATAAGCACTATAAAACCTGGCTTGGTAATATTATAGTGAAGGAGAAGAAGGAGAAGAAGAAGAGATTGGATTTATACCCCGCGCTTCACTTGGAGTCTCAGAGCGGCTTACAAACGCCTTTTCCCTTCCCCTCCCCACAACAGACACCCTGTGAGGTGGGTGGGGCTGAGAGAACTCTGACACAAACTGCTCTTTCAGAAGCAGCTGTGCCAGAGCTTGTGACTGACTCAAGGTCACATCAGCAGGTGCAAGTGGAGGAGTGGGGAATCAACCCCGGTTCTCCCAGATTAGAGTCCGCACACTTAACCACGTCCGCACACTTAACCACTACGCCAAACTGTACACCCCAATCCTGAAGATTTTTAAAAATCTACATGTGTGTGCGATGGACAATACTTGAGTTTTAGATCCACAGTTTGAGGGGAAGTGATCTACAGTAGCTTAGTGGTAGAGTACACTGCTTTCTGTGCAGGTTCAAAGTTCAAATCCTGGCAACTCTGAAAGGATTCCAGGTACCATGTGTTAGGATAGAATTATCTCTGCCTGAGAACTAAGTCAGGGTAGTTGAACCAACGGTTCCACATGTTCAAATATTTTAAGTTATCCAAGATCTCAACAGACAATTTGTTGTGTATTTCCCAGACTTCTGAGGCCATATCTGTATCTACCCATTTCTACACAACCAAAAGCTCTTCTTCCTTGCCCTGGAAAATGTATGCTGCTCATTCTACCTGTGCACTCCACAGTACTCTGAATTATTTAAAGCACCTTGATAGGGCACATATGTACTGGAAGACCTCTTTGTGTTCATGTACCAGACCGCAATCCTGCAGTTTCCCCACATTAAGCAGCAGTTTGCAATCCTCAGCAGCTTCACTGGTGGGAAGGCAGCATTGTAGTGGTGTAATTGTTAGGAATAGCAGACTCTGATCTGGAGAACTGGGTTTGATTCCCCAGTCCTCCACATGAAGCCAGCTGGGTGACCTTGAGTCAGTCACAGTTCTCTCAGAACTCTCAGTCCCACCCACCTCACAAGGTGCCTTTTGTGGGGAGAGGAAGGGAAGGAGCTAGTACGCCACTTTGAGACTACTTAAGAGAAAGCAGTGTATAAAACCAATTCTTCTTCTATATCTGACCAGACATCACCAGGAACATTCAAATAAACCTCGTTAGAAGCAATGTCAACCTCTCCAGCACCACTAGTCCTAGAGGTGAAGACAAGCCTTTTTGAGGGACTGTACAACCAGGAGGAGTTTAAGACTGTCTCAATAGTACCCCTAGGAACAGCTTTGCAATGAACTTGCACAGACACATATCCAAGTTTCTCACTGAGCAGGGTTTACAAATGTTCAAATTATTAATATTCTTTGTTCTCCAAGAACTACCACCAAGCCATTTTCTACTACATAAAAGTCTATACCCCTTAAAGTATCTTCCAAAGCCTAGGCTTCTCCATAGGTCTCCCCCCCCCCAAAAAAAAATAATCAGACTTGACATTTGAGAGTGATATCTATATATCTAATAGCCAAGTTGCCCCCTGAGTGCGGATCGCTAAATCAGCGCTCCAGGGGCACTTGGGGGGGAGGGGGAGGTTTGTGGACACGTGGGCCAGTCCCCACGTGTGCACAAAAATCGAAAAAGTTGAAAAAAAATTCGGGGGATGTTTAAATCCCCCCGAAAGTGACAGAGCGCTCCCTGCGCATGCGCAGGGAATGCTCTGTAGCTGGCCTCGCCGCCGCCTCCGCCGCCGCCGCGGAGCCCAGCCAGGTCGGAGCCGGGCGGGGTGGGGGGTGGAGGACCGGCCTCGCCGCCGCAGCCTCGGGGAGATTGAGGGGGGGATGGAGGAGACGGAGCTCTTCTCCCCCCTGCGAGTATCGCAGGTCCCCCTCTTGTCTGTTCACTAAACTAAAAAAAATGTTCTTTTACATTGTAGCCACAGTTGTTGCCCTTGCTCAAATTTTAAAAAGATTATTCCCACAATGAACAAGTTACATTAGCTAGGTCAAAGACTTCGAGGGAAACATGTTCTTAGGACACTTTCAGAAATGATGTTGAAGCAAAACCATTGGCCTACAGGAGAAATAGGTAACGCTATGGCCCGACCTGGGTAGCCCAGGCCAGCCCGCTCTCATCAGATCTTGGAAGCTAAACACGGTCCGCCATGGCCGGTATTTGGACGGGAGACCACCAAAGAACACCAGGTCACAATGCCGAGGCAGGCAATGGCAAACCACCTCTCTGAACCTCTGTTGCCTTGAAAACCCCACAAGGGATCACCATAAATCAGATGTGACTTGATGGCAACAAAGAGAGGCCTTATGCCCCTCCCCCCCCAATTTGTAAGGAACAGTTTCCAAGAAGAGAGTAGAACCGGCCACCTCGTTTCAACCTAGGAGCATGTATTCGCTTCCATGCAACAATTAAAATTGAAATGAATGCTTCTAGTTGTGACTAGGCATGCTTAGAATAAAACTGCAAAGTCTGTGCCAGCAAGGCTCAGATCGACTTCCACCTTTCCCAATTCAATATAAATTGTAAAATCTGCAGAGTCTACAATGTACATGCAGCTTTGGAAGGCCTTTGTTCTGCTTTCTATTACACATCAGCATTCATGTGCATGATACAAGAGGCTTAAAGGCACTCTTAGCATCATGTGTGAAAATGCCTCTAGAAGGAAGCACATAGCCCGGCCACTGTAAGAACGACTATAAACCAGTCTACAAAGTACAGTACACTATGGCTGTGTAACACTGCCATCTAATGGAAAAATTAGTAAGAGCCTGTGGCAGAGTGAAATGTAAACAGCTGCCTGTGTGCACGAAGTTGCCCTAGCCTTTAACATGCACTCGCTTCAAGAATAATTCTGCTGAAACAAAAAGCATGGAGAACCAAGACTCTACTGACTTGTTAAATATTCACTTGCCCTACTTGGATGTGTTCAAATATCAAACCTTCTTAAATAAAAAAGGCAAATCTTCTATGAAGCCACCACAGAGGGCTTGATTTTATTTAATTATGTTATAATTTATGAGCAAGAGCAGAATTAGGAGGCCTGCTTCTTCCTAGTCCTCCAACAGACAGGAGCAGAGATAGAAAAAACTGAGTCAAGCAAAAAATATGATTTTTGTTAATGCTGCATTACAGAGGTCCCCAACTTTGTTAAGCATGTTGGGACTTCTACAATTTTGAGAGCACTGACTGGGCACCACTGAACAGCTGCCATAGCAGCTGGGGTCAACAACAAACTATTGGGAAGCTCCAAAACAAATACCCTCCTGTGAGGAATACAGCTATTTCTGAATGTTTTCTCCCTGCAGACATTAAGGTGGACTCTTCAGAAGCAGATACTACTCCCAAAAAATAGAGGAAGACAGGATTAGATCTGTGCTTTGGGCAAAGGAGGAAGCAGGCATCAGCAAACACTTTGGTGGCCCACAGGTTGGGAATGACTGTTATAGCACCTCCAGCCCTGTATTAATTTATGAAAATAGTTATAGCCACCTTTACTCATGATTCAAGGTGCCTTACAAGTGACAATGTAAAACACCACAATTTAAAACCAACAAAATAAAACTTCAGACAAGTCTCTCCTCAAAGATGCCTGCAGTTTATAGCCCATTAAATGCCTTGGCAAATAAATGGCATCGCAGAACCTCCTGAAAATTTCTGAAGATGGCACTCCTTTCACTTCCTCAGGCAGCCAGTTCCAAGTGGGAGCTACAATGGAAAGGGCTCTAGCTGATACCAGGAGGCCTGCCTTAAGTAGGAGAAAAGCTGGTAGGTGGCAGCCTGAAGACCACAGGGACATATGGAAGGAGACAGTCCTTTAGGTACACAGGTCCTAGGACATGACTGACTTTAAAGTTCATAATTTGTGTCATCAAGTGTCTAATTTGCCCTATTTGGGCAAATTGATTGAGAGGGCGGTGGCAACACAGCTTCAGAGCTTTCTGGAGGATGCTTCTGTCCTGGATCCACTCCAGTCCGGCTTTCACCCTGGCCATGGGACGGAGACGGCGCTGGTTGCCCTTACTGACGACTTCCGGAGGCATCTGGATCGAGGCAGTGTGGCGGCACTGGTGTTGTTGGATCTGTCGGCCGCGTTTGATACGGTCGACCACCAGTTGTTGGCCCACCGCCTCGCTGACGCGGGGATACGGGGGCTCGCTCTTCAATGGCTTGCCTCTTTTCTCCAAGGTCAGGGACAGAGGGTGGCAATAGGGGAACAGCAGTCCCGGAGGCACCCACTGGAATGTGGTGTGCCTCAGGGTGCAGTGCTTTCCCCAATGTTGTTTAACATCTACATGCGCCCCCTCGCCCAGATTGCCAGGAGGTATGGGCTGGGTTGTCATCAGTATGCAGATGACACCCAGCTCTATCTGATGTTGGGCGGCCAGTCGAGCTCCGACCCAGAAGATCTGAACCGGGGATTACAGGCCGTGGCTGGGTGGCTCAGGCGGAGGTCCTGTGCCTGAGCCGGAACGGTTCGGGGTTGGGGATTCCGCTCCCGACCTTCGATGGGGTGTCTTTGGTGCCAGCGTCGGAGGTTAGGAGTTTGGGAGTGCTCCTGGATCCCTCCTTAACTATGGAGGCCCAGGTAGCAGCCACTGCCAGATCTGCTTTTTATCATCTGAGGCAGGTTCGGCAGTTGGCCCCCTTCCTCGACCGCGATGACCTGGCTATAGTGATCCATGTGACGGTCACCTCAAGGTTAGACTACTGTAACGCTCTCTACATGGGGCTGCCTTTGTCGCAGATCCGGAAGCCCCACATATACCCCCAAGAGTACTTCGGTTGGGGACCCAACATCGCCTGGGAATCCCAGGCCCCCGGGAGGTAAAGCTTGCTGCGACCAGGGACAGATCCTTCTCAGTGGTGGCCCCCACCTGGTGGAACAAGCTCCCGGAGGAGATCAGGGCCCTGCGGGACCTTATGCAATTCTGCAGGGCCTGCAAGATGGAGCTCTTCCGCCAGGCCTTCGCATAGGGGCCGCCGCTGCCACCACCACCAATGGTGGCAACACCATCAAGATTAGGAATTGCCCTTGAAAGCTCAGCCATAAACTGTGTGGCAATTTGGTATTGGCTTGAACCATCTACTGGACAGTGATACCCTAATGGGGAGGATTCGAAGATGCCATCAGAACCACTCAAGAACCACTTAAGACCATCTCGTTTATAGGAAGCACTTTATTATTGTTACTATTGTTATTATTTATGATTTTATTGTTTTATCTGGTTTTATAGATGGGCTTATGCCCCTTGTAAGCCGCCCTGGGCCTGCTTGCGGGGAGGGCGGGGTATAAATGCCTAAATAAATAAAAATAAATAAATAAATAAAATAACCAACACTATGAACTGGTATCACCTTGCCTTGTCTTGGTCTGCCTTAGGTATCTGAGTTACACTCCAGTGAGTTACAAGCTCTCTAATACACATACAATTCATTTAAGGAGACATGATTCATTTAAATAGCAATAGTTAGCAGGGAGCAGGTAAGGACAGAAAACAGAAATAGGATACCAGACCCTAATGATTTTATTACTGGAGATGTGTAGACAAAGCCCAGGAAAGACAGAAATCTGAGGAACAAGGAAAATGAGAAATGGTGGAGAAGGACAAGTCAACTCACCAAACTTGGGTACAGTTAATAACACTGTATACTGGCTCACATTTAAAAGGATAATACTGCAATTAAATTAGCAATTAAGCTGTCAAATCAGTACTTCAAAACAAAACAGGGAACACACTGAAATGTACTGCTTTGAAAGGAATGTCAGTAACCAGCATAGATGCGAAGGTCTGGGAGGGAACAGAAAAATTTGGGGGAATAACATTTTTCCTCCTGAGGAATGTTTTTCAGTTTAACCAACTGAAGAACTTGTAAAATTTGGGCAAAATCACCTATGAAATATTTTGTCTTTTTGAATGAGAAACCCCTTACTTTACAAAGCATTTCACTTATTTTGTCTTTTTGAATGAGAAATCCCTTACTTTACAAAGCATTTCACTTATTTCCATACGTCAGCATGGGGGGGGGGGGAATCCTATGAGAAAAATTAGAAATCGGGGGGCCAGTGGAAAAACCTCTTAAATTGCATACAACATTTTTCAGAATCTTTTGCGCAAGTGTAAATAACATGTATATTCAATGTCATAAAATTAACATCCGAACATGCTGGCGATGTGACTTAAGAACTTCTGTCCAAATGATGCTCTCTTATTTAGTACAGCATTAGTTTTCTACCTCCAACTTTTTTCCTGCCTCTCAGGTGGCAATGGGCTAGGGCAGCATAGGGTTAAGCCATTTGCCACTGTCTCTCAAGGGCTGGATACACTTTCAGTTTTTCCATAGAGAAAATAAAGACATTTGTACTGTTTAAATATATCAAATAGTATAATTTTATATTCTAACTAAGCTATAATTGGATAACTTTTGTGTTCAATCAGTAAAACGTTTTGGTTCAACAGGGCCTTTCAGTGCTGCATATATTTCCATTCCTCCAAAAATGTGGTTCCCTCCTCCCACTGAAATGTTTTCTTCCATGGAGTCAAAATTGTGGGAAATGTTACATGTTATATCCTAAGGAACCAACAGAGTCAATAACAAAGGAAAATGCTAGTGCACCGTGCCCCCCTAGTGACATAGGAAAGCTTTTCCTATTCACTAATCAACTGCTATAATTGCAGCCATCTCCATAAAAACTAATGAAAATTGGCCAACTGAACAGAACTACCTTATTTTGAATGGCTGCTGTTATTTTAAATCCTTTTTTAAAAAAAATACAGGCTGACCCCACCCTGCTGTTGTGAAACAGAAGCAAAAAGAAACTGTTCAGAGAATCTCAGTTACAGAAAATAACCCAGCACTGTTAACAATACCTAAGAACATAAGAACATAAGAGATGCCAATGTTGGATCAGGCCAAAGGCCCATCCAGTCCAACACTCTGTATCACACAGTGGCCAGAAATACCAGTGCCATCAGGAGGTCCAGCAGTGGGGCCAGGACATTAGAAGCCCTCCCACTGTGGACCCCCCCAAGCACCAAGATGACAGAGCATCACTTGCCCCAGAGTCCCTATCTATACCTTGTGGCTAATAGCCACTGATTGACCTCTGCTCCATATGCTTATCTAATTCCCTTTTGAAGCTGTCCATGCTTGTAGCCGCCACCACTTCCTGTGGCAGTGAATTCCAAGTGTTAATCACTCTTTGGGTGAAGAAGCACTTCCTTTTATCCGTTCTAACCCGACCGCTCAGCAATTTCATGGAGTGCCCACGAGTTCTTGTATTGTTAGAAAGGGAGAAAAGTACCTCTTTCTCTACCTGCTCTTTCCCATGCATAATCTTATAAACCTCAATCATGTCACCCCTCAGTCATCGTTTCTCCAAGCTAAAGAGCCCTAAGCGCCTTAACCTTTCCTCATAGGGAAAGTGTTCCAACCCTTTTATCATTCGAGTTGCCCTTTTCTGCACTTTTTCCAAAGCTATAATATCCTTTTTAAGGTGTGGTGACCAGAATTGCACACAGTATTCCAGATGAGGTCGCACCATTGATTTATATAGCGGCATTATGATATTGGCTGATCTGTTTACAATACCCTTCCTAATAATCCCCAGCATAGCATTGGCCTTCTTTATTGCAGTCACACACTGTCTCGACATTTTCAGTGAGTTATCTACTACAACTCCAAGATCTCTCTCTTGATCTGTCTCTGCCAGTTCAGACCCCATCAACGTGTATTTATAGTTAGGATTTTTGGCTCCAATGTGCATCACCTTGCACTTGGCCACATTGAACCCCATTTGCCATGTTGACGCCCACTCGCCCAACTTTGACAGATCCCTTTGGAGTGCCTCACAATCCTCACTGGTTTTCACCACCCTGAACAACTTCGTATCATCCGCAAATTTAGCCACTTCACTGCTTACTCCCAACTCCAAATCATTAATGAACAAGTTAAAAAGCAGTGGACCAAGTACTGATCCCTGTGGTACCCCACTGCTTACACCCCTCCACTGGGAGAACTGCCCATTTATACTCACTCTCTGTTTTCTATTAATTAGCCAGTTTTTGATCCATAAAAGGACTTGTCCTTTTATCCCATGATTTTTGAGCTTGCTTAGGAGCCTTTGATGAGGAACTTTATCAAAAGCTTTCTGGAAGTCAAGGTAAACAATATCTATTGGATCCCCCTTGTCCACATGTTTGTTCACCCCCTCAAAGAACATTAACAGGTTAGTGAGACAAGATCTTCCCTTACAGAACCCATGTTGAGTCTGCCTCAATAGGTTTTGTTCATCTATGTGCCTACTAATTCTTTCCTTAATAATGGTTTCCACCAATTTACCCGGTATCGACGTCAGACTGACAGGCCTGTAATTTCCCGGATCTCCTCTGGAACCCTTTTTAAAGATGGGAGTGACATTAGCTACCTTCCAGTCCTCAGGAATGGAGGCTGATTTTAAGGAGAGATTACATATTTTTGTCAGGAGATCCACAAGTTCACAATTGAGTTCTTTCAGAACTCTTGGATGTATGCCATCTGGGCCTGGTGATTTATCAGTTTTTAAGTTGTTTATCAGTTTTAGGACCTCCTCTCTCGTCACCTCAATCTGACTCAGGTCTTTCAACACCCCTCCCGAACTCAGCGGCTCTGGAGTGGGCAAGCACCTCTCATCTTCCACAGTGAAGACGGAGGCAAAAAATGCATTTAGCTTCTCAGCCATTTCCCTATCATCCTTCAGTACTCCTTTTACCCCTTGGTCATCCAAGGGCCCCACTGCCTCCCTGGCTGGTTTCCTGTTTCTAATGTATTTGAAGAAAGTTTTATTGTTGGTCTTTACATTTTTTGCTATATGCTCCTCATATTCCCTTTTTGCCTGCCTGACCACAGACTTGCATTTTATTTGCCATAGCCTGTGTTCTGTTTTATCAGCCTCACTGTGACTAGCTTTCCACCGCTTAAAGGAATCCTTTTTACCTTTTACAGCTTCCATTACTTTGTTTGTTAACCATGTAGGCTTTTTCTTATACCTGTTTGTGCCTTTCCTAACCTGCGGAATATATTTTATTTGAGCTTCTAGAATTGTAGTTTTAAACAGTTTCCAAGCTTCCCCAATGGTTTTGACCCTTTCTACTTTTCCCTTCAGTTTCCTCCCCACATGTCCCCTCATATCAGAGAAGTTACCCCTTTTAAAGTTAAAAGTGGTTGTGTGAGTCTTTTTGGCCAATTCCCTATTTGTACAAATGTTGAACTCAACAACATTATGATCACTGTTCCCAAGGGGTACAATCACTTTTACATCTCTCACCAGGTCTTGAGTGTTACTTAGGACCAAATCAAGGATCGCCTCTCCCCTGGTCGCTTCTGTGTCCATCTGCTCCATAGCACAGTCATTTAGAGTGTCTAGAAACTCAATCTCTTTCTCTCGACTAGAACACATATTGATCCGATCAATGTGTGGGTAGTTAAAATCACCTATTATGACACAGTGTTTTTGTCTAGCTGCTATCTTTAATTCATTAATCATTTTATAATCCTCCTCTATCTTTTGATCTGGTGGGCGATAACAAACTCCCAGTGTTAAGTTTCCTTTTGGCCCCCCTATTTCAACCCACAGAACTTCAAGAAGCGAATCCAATTCTCTTAGCCTCTCAATCTTTCTGGACTTTATACCCTCTCTGACATACAGAGCCTCCATTACATTTTAAAATTTCAAAGTTAATGTCACTGTTTTACAACAGCTATGCTAATTACAAAGACAAATTAGTCCAAACCCCCCCCCCCCCCCCAGCTTCTTAAAAGCAGTAACAGTGCTGGAAACGCAAGCCTTGCTGCTTCAGTGCATATTGTCTTTGGGGACTGTGTGCGTCCTCACAGAACACAACAGTTAATGTTCAGAGAGAATCCCAAGAACCACTAGAAAAGATTTTCCAAGGTGGCCGTACTAAAAGCTAGTCTGGCATCTTCTGTGGGAAACAAAGTATCACTAAGCAGTTTAGCAAGGCAATAACAGCCAAAGCAATCTTTGAAAACATACCCTGTTACAAAAGAGTAAGAACCATAGATAAGCAGGGCCATAGACAAAGTTGCCTTTGTGCAGAAGCCATCCCGTTACTTATTTTGGCTTTCAGAGCAAAACACAATCATGGCACAAGAGAACACCACAAGAGCTTTACTCCTGTGAAGTGTGGACTTAACTTTATGGATGGGCAAGAACTGGCTCTCGGACTAAAGTTCATGATGAATTTTGGCTGGTTCATGAACTTAAGTTCGTGGCAGATTGACCGGCATGAACTTTCCACAAACTTTCAAGCTGTTTGTGGCAGTTTGTCAATGAATACACTTCCAGACAGACTGTCTCTGCTCAATCTAAATGTTTTCCAAACTTCCAAGCAACAGGGGGTAGAACTTGCAAGACATGCAAAGGAGAATCCAGGAAAGGTCCTCTGTGAGTTTGGTGCCTCTAGCTGGCACAGGGATCCATTCTATACACTCCTGGACATCCTGAAGCTGCGCCTGTCATTTCCCCAAGAAAGCACTTTCCTGGGGCATCTTCTTAGGGAGGCTGTAACTCAGACCCTATAGATCTAATTATCACCAAACTTGGAAGGCAGGTAAAGGAGCGTCAGCCAGAGATCCTCCATGAGTTTGCTGTCTCTAGCATGCCGGGGGCTGTTCTACAGCATCACGAACCTCACAAACCAAAATGGTTTGTTTAGAAGCCAAAAGTTCATGATGGTTCATGGTTTGTGAACCAGGCACAATACGAACTTATCTTAACTTGACAATCCCTACTTAACTTAACATAAGAATTGTATGAAGGGTACACAAGCACAGACTCACAAAACAATATAATGCCATCTATACTTCAATAGTTTTTTTCAGTTAATACCCCTTCTAGAAAACCTGATATGAGTCCATTTGTGCAGAAATATCACTTTTTCTCTTGCAAATTGGAACAGATTGCATCCTGTTACGTTGGTGTAACAGAACAAAGTATTAATGTTAAAAGCAAAGTGCGTATCAGGATCGATGCTTGAATTCTGAGGCAAAAGGCTCCTAAATAAAACCCACAGACTCCACACCCTGACTCTCCTAAATTTTAGGGCTTCCTACTGGTAATCATTAGAACACAAGAAGAGTCCTGCTAGATCAGACCAGTGGTCCATCTAGTCCAGTATCCTACCTAACACACTGGCCAACCAGTTCTTCTGGACATCCAAAAACATGGCATCGAGGCCGAGGCCTTCCAGGTGCTGCCTTCTAGCACTGGTATTTGGAGGCTTACTACCTCTGAACATCAACATTCCCTTTAATCACTATGGCTAGTAGCCACTGATAGACCTATCCTCCATGAATCTAATTCCCTTTTAAAACTGTCTGCGCCAGTGGCATCACTAAATCTTCTGGCAGCAAATTCCACATTTTAATCACTTACTGCGTACAGAAGCATTTCCTTTTGTCCATTCTCCATCCACTGCCCATCAACTTCATTGGATACAGCTTGTCAAAAATTGTATTCAAGGAGGTTTTCAATGAGATTGAATTACTGCCCCTGCCAGAGGTCTTGAACCCTTATTTAATTCCTACAAGAATGAATTAGCCAAGTGGGGAAGGGGTCCAAAGTACAGGTGGCTGGTGTTACAGTATTCTTAAATCAGGGAAAGCAACCGAATTTACCCATATATATGTGACACTTCTATTTCACTATTTTTTTTAATTAGATTTTTTTAGTCACCACTCACCCAAAGGGTCTCATGCAACTTACAACATTAAAACCAATAAGGTAAAAATAACATAAAAACAAATATTAACATTAAACATGTGGCTATCACCATACCACTATTAAAACAGCCCAAGCTCATGGTGTCCACACAAAAGGCCAACTTAAATAATTCAGCTTTTCATGCCCTGTGGAAATGAAACAAGTCTGGCAGGGCTCGGGTGTCATCGGAGAGTGCATTCCAAAGGGTAGGGGCCACAACTGAGAAGGCCCTTCCCCTGGTGACAGCTAAGTGAGGCATCCTGACCCTGACAAATAAGGAGCCAGCTGGTGGGTCTGGTGCAGGTGAAGAAATACTGACTGCATGACCATGGACACTTGTTTATCCATGGTCACTTGTTTATCTGATGATAGCGTAGAATCCAACCACACCCCGAGACTCTTTGCATAGTCTACAGCTGTCAACTGGACACTATCAAGTCTTGGGAGTGACCCTCCAGCTAGCATTTCAGTCTTTCCCAGCCACATGACCTCCATCTGGGATGGATTCAGCTTCAGCCAGCTCCCCCTTAGCCACTGGACTACAGCATCCAGACAGGGCCAGCTCGAGGTGTTTCTGCGCCCTAGGCAAGGCTGCCTTGTGGTGCAGATGCCAACCTCCAGGTGGGGCCTGGGGACCTCTGGAGCCAGCCACCCTTTTGCTTCTACTGTCACCGCCTCCCCCCTGCAGCTGTCAGACCCAGCGAGCATGCCCCGCATGTTCCTGCAGCGCCCTCCAAGATGGAAGAGAGATTTCTCTCATGCTCCGCTTCCGAAGGCAGTTTGGGAGGAAGGTGGGGGGGATCCTGTCTCCAGGCGGGGGATGCTCACCGGATGCCTCTCCCCAATTAGCGTAGTGCTGACACTTGGAGAGCTGCTTGCGGGCTTTTGGCGGTGGCGGGGGAGGCACAGCTTGGCGCCCCATCCAGGGCCCAGCACTCTAGGCGAATGTCTAGTTCGCCTAGTGGGTGAGCCGGCCCTGCATCCAGACACTGGGATAGTACCAAGAGGCCTGCCACGAACTACTTATCTAGCAGGAGGAAAAGCTGGATGTCATCAGCATATTGATGGCACCCAACTTCAAACCTCCTGACAATCTCAGCAAGAGGGCACACATACATATGCTAAATAAGAGAGAGAGAATCAAACCCTGTAGGACCCCACAATTCAGGTCTCATTGGGAAAACCTCTCCTTCCCGATAGCAACCCTCTGAGAGTTTCCCTGGAGGAATGAGGACAACCAACTAAGGACAGTGCCCCTTACCCCCAGGGAGGTAAGGCAGTCAATCAAGACCAAATGGTCAACTGTATTGAAGGTCGCTGACAGATCCAAAAGGATCAACAGGGCTGGCATGCCTGTGCCGAAATGTAAATTGAGACTGTCAACCAAAGCAACCAGTGAAGTCTCAATCCCAAAGCCAGGCCTGAAGCCCAATTGAAAAGGATCCAGGGCAGATTTCTCATCCAGGAAAATCTGGAGCTGCTCGACCACTGCTTGCTGAATTACCTTCCCCAGAAAACGTAGATTAGACACTGGCCGGTAATTGGCTTGCTCCTTTTTATCTAAGGAGGGTTTCTTTAACAAAGGTCTAACAATTGCCTCCATAAGGGAGCTAGGGAAACATGAAAGAGACAAATGAATAATCTGTCTCAAAAGGCCATTTACCACTTCATGGCATGATTTTACCAGCCACAAGAACAAGGATGCAAGGAGCAGGTAGTTGGCTTCGCAGCTGTCAGGTGCCTGTCAACATCCTCAAGAGTGAACAGGCCAAAAGAGACCAAAAAAAGAACTGGGTAAGCGGAACCTCCATCCCACTACTGTTATCAAATTTAACAGCCAACTCCAGGCAGAACTTGAGACGTCATCCACAAAAAAGTTTGCAAATGAATCACAGCTGAGAGCCAAATCAGTTTTAGGACATACCAAAGGAGAGATCACTTGTCAAACCAATCTGAATACTTGAGCTGGTTGCATGCTACTGGGCGCAATGGAAGCAGCAAAATAATCTTTTTGTTGCTTTCACTGCCACCTCATAGGCCTTCAATTGGGCTCTATAGTGTGTTCACAAAGCTTTGTCTCGTGTTCATCACCAATTCCACTTTAGCCATCTGAGCAACCTCTTAAAATCTCTTAGACTCTCATTATACCAAAGCACCACAGAGACACAAGGGTGCAGAAGCTTATCCAACTGGTAGCTTCCCAAGACCTCTTTTCCAAATCTCTGTCAGCTCATCAAAGGAACTGCCAGCCGGTCCAGATAAATCCCACAGAGGATTTTGAAAACCATCAGGATTCATTAGTCTCCGTGGGTGAGCATACATATAATTGCCCCTGCAGGGGGGAATGGCCATCCCCAAACCGATCCTTACGAGGAAGTGGCCTGACATGGCACCAGTTCACAAACAACCATACTATTCAGATTGAGCCCTGCACAAAAGATCAAGTCTAGCATGTGGCCTGCTTCATGTGTGGAGATTGATATAACCTGGGAGAGTCCCAACATTGCCATGGCAACCATGAAATCTGAGGCTGCACCATGTAAGGAAGTCTCTGCATGGACATTAAAGTCCCCCAAGACCAATAGTCTAGGGAAACACAGTGTCCACGCAGCTACTGCCTCTGATAGAAGGGAGTCCACTGAGAGCTGGGCAAACGGTACACCAGCAGGACTCCCACCCTCCCCCCGACCCCCCAAGCCAGGCCAACACATTTAAGGCCAATGATAGTTTGCTCTCAGTGTTAAAAGCCATTATGTACAATGACGTACACCAGTACTACTTAAGCCAGGGGTGTCAAACATAAGGCCCGGGGGCTGGAACTGGCCCATCCACGGCTCCAATGTGGCCTGCAAGCAGCTAGTGCAAAAGGGAGGGAACAGGAGACTGCTTGGGAGGAATGGGCAGAACCATTCCTATTGTGGCTTCAACATGGCGGAACAACCTCATCTGCAGCAATCAAGCAGCGTGGGAGCATCTGCCTAGGGCTGCACTGCTGGCTCTCCAGACCATCCATATGGGTTTTCCTCTGCACACACACACACCCCCAGCCCATGGGGCCTTGCAGTGAGGATACAACAACTCGGATCTTACCAGCTGCTGTCCTTCATACACTTTATGTCCCCAGTAGCTGGCATTACGTTTTATGGCACAGATGGCCTGGCCCAACAACGTGACATTTATGTCAGGTTTGGTCCTCATAACAAATGAGTTTGACACCTCTGATTTAAGCTGTCATAACGAGGCCTGATAGCAAGAGATAAGAGGAAAGGCAGGTATCATCCAAAAAGGCCTAGAGAAGTCTGATCACTATGGTCTCAAAAATACTGATCAAGAACTGCCTCTTTATTCAGTGTTTGGTTTTAGGTGTGAGTGAATTATCACCTTTTATAGGACCCTAACCTCCTCCAAAGAGATAAGAGATGCTAATCTCAGTGAAAAGCCCATTCAGCTCAAATGGCCTGATCTTCAACCATGATGGACATTGATCCAATCTGAACAATCACGGCTTTCACAACCTCAAGTATCCTATCAACATTCTTGAAGACGTTTATACAATGGCAACAAGCAGTTGTTTCTGACATGGACTAGAAATTTGATACACGTAACCCAACAGCCCAATTACTACAACAGTCGTCCTGAAACACCTGAGACTACCGGGAAAAGAAGTCGAGCCGGAGTAACATCAAGACCCACCACCTGGGTGCCGGTAGGAAGCCCCCCGCTTCTATACCATGTGGCCCAAGTTAGGGATCAAAGCGTTCTTAGAACACACCATATGTAAACTGCCCAGAGACCCTTCAGGGTTAGGGCGGTATAGCAAGTTGAAGGTTAAATAAATAAGCATAAAAATGGGAGATTTGCATATCTCAAAACAAAGATTAAAGATTTTCATGCTACACAGTTAAAACTTCAACCAGTTCAGTGAACGGGAGTGCACTGACTCACAGCCAGCAATGGAAGGGAACATCAGAAGGGGCAGTTAAAAAAGGCATTCCTTTATACACTTCAGGAAGGCCCAGAGTCAGCACAGATGATTATTTCACCAGATGATAGCATGGAACAGTGGGCAATGGGGAATGATATCAGTTTTGAGACTAGCAGCCACTTATGCCAGCAAAATTTATTACTACACACAGAAATTACACTAGAGCAAGACCTTGAGATATAAACTGAGTTGCCACCACTACCCACTACCTGCATAACAGCACTGAACATGTAATCCCACCTCCATTGTATTCCATATTTAATACATGAGCATGTTTCAGAGACCTAGTGAAATGAGTGAGCTACAGACAAACAAGTTTCAGCCACTGCTCAAAACAAACTTTTGGATTTAGCTTACACAGACCTTAAACTGTAAATCCATTCTGACCTGTCCTCAGTTCTAATTTAAAGAAGTCTTTATTTAGCTTACTTTCCACAAAGTTATTTCTTCAAAATCTAGTACAGTCAACTGACTAGAAAGCAGAAAAAGTAGAGGTAACACTGCCAGTTCTCTAACCATTATGCAGTGTCTGCAACTTCCTACTAGGATTTTAAAACAAGGATGAGTCAACAGTAATTTCTGGATATAATCTGACCAGTCTGTTTTGTGGTGGGACTCACCAGCAGTGTTCCCTCTAAGCTGATTTTAGTGTAAGCTAGCTCACAGTTTTTTAGCCTCCGGCTCGCACATTTTTGCCTTAGCTCAGGAAGGATGGCTCTAGAGCAAACTAGTTTATGCAGTAGCCAAATCGCCCACTCACGACTTTAATGCCAGTAGCTCACAAAGTAGACTTTTTGCTCACAAGACCCCACAGCTTAGAGGGAACATTGCTCACCAGTACTGACTACCAATACCACTCGAGTTCTGAGGGAAGAACTGGTGGAAATCTGTGCAACCTTATATATGGGTACTGCCACACACACACACACACACACACACACACACACACACTGTACTGGGTTTAACCAAAGCCACAGTTTGGATCCTGCGTTTCCAGGAGCGGAAGGAAGTTGGAGTCTGACTTTCTGGCCTCCTCCCTCAATAAACTTTTAGCCGGATTAAAGGATAAATGATGTTGGGACAAATAGGATAAATATAGTATTTAGTTGCCCGTTTCATTTCTCAACTTGTTGCTTTACCCTGGTCGTGTCATTTGGCACTCCAAATGACCAGCAATAGCTCCCATCAAACACTCTTCAGGAACTTTTAGTCAATGAATACATGTAGTAGAGACAGTGGTCCCATATTTCCGAACACGAGAAGGCTGTGGCCTGCTGTAGCTTCTTATACTACATCTGACAAAGAAACAGCACTGAAATGAAACAACCAGAATGCCACTTATTTCCTAGCTCAGTAAACAGCATTACAAGCTCTTCCTGGTCCCTCCTACCCACATTTAAGCAGCAGGGTCAACTTTGTTCAAGCATTCTTCTATATACATTGTTATGAATGTTGAGATGTGTTCTCAAACGCAACACTGTATTGAGGGAGAGAGACCTACAGAAGTCACCTACCTTGTGGAAACTGAAAGTTTGCAGGTAACTGCACTGTCGTCGTTGGCGGGGCTTTTGCTCCAGCTGAGGATACCAGCGTAGTAGCCACACTGGAAGGTTTGGAGAGTTCCTGGACAGGAACGACGGGCGCTGCTTTGGCCACCAGAGTCCCTCCGGGAGCAGAGAGCACTCCGGGCTGCTGGGAGACTGAAGGCACCAGGCTGAAAGGAACTTTCCTGCTCGCAGGGTTCATAGCAACTGCTACACGCCCCATGGTCGTCACTGGGCAGGGGACTGAGGCAACACAGGTCTGGACGTGGAAGACGGCGGGGGCTTCCTGGACTCCACTGGCCCCATTTACAGGCGAGCCTGCCGCCAAGGCAATGTGCTCAGGAGGCCCGGAGGGCGTCCCCTTTTCCAGGGCTGCCGGTACAGCCGGCGGCGGGATGCTCATGGAGGAGACAAACTGCGCTGAAAAGCAACGTTCCAGAGCTTCCAGCAGAGCCCAAGTGTATCCACAGCATAGCAGCCGCCAAGAGTTCCCAGAAGCCCGGCGAAGACTCAGTGGCTGACGATGCGGCAACTGCAGGAGGGTTCTCAGTGCACAGGCTGCTACAGCCGACAGACCGTGCAGGGACCCGGCAGCAGCTACTGACCTCTTTGCAAAAAACACATGGTCATGCATCCGTTGCCGGCTCCTCTACTCCTAGCGCGCGCTCACGTGGATAAACCCGGGAAGCCTCCTTCAGCGGAGGACGCCTGGAAGAGAGACGTACACGCGGCTATGTCCGGCAGCACCCTCCCAGCTTCTGCATCACGTAGGGCTTGCCTCCGCCCCCCAGCAACAAACCCAGGGCTTTTGCTTCCATTAGCCGCCCTTATGTACCCATGCGGAGTCCCGGCGCACGCGCCATAGCGCTCGGGACGGTGAAGCTGGGCTTCCTCGGGTCTTCTGCAGTTTCATTGGCTAAATCGCTCAACCTCCTTAATGGCTACGTCATCGAGGCAGCTGTCCACACAGCCAAAGGAGAACGCCGAGGGAAAGTTACCGCAGAAAGTGAACGTGCTCTCTCAAGCAAGGGGCATCGCTGGTTCGAGGAGGAAAGCAGTGAAGTTTGTAGTACTGCCCTGGATTTATGCACTGAAATGTTAACGTCTTACATAATATGTGGTTTTTTCGCCAAGCCACTTTCATCCTCTCGTGGCTGCGTCATGCCTGGACAGATACAACATGCGAAGCAAGCAATCACGAGTGGAAATAAATACTATCATATGTCCGCCGTCCCCCGGATATTGCCTGAGGATTTCTTTGTGGTTCGCACGTGCAGTTGCCCATGCCACTTGTAATAGCTGCAGCTGTTTACACGGGTAGAAGACGAGCTCTCTGGCTGCCCTCTACACTTGCACAACTAATCTCACCAGAAGTGTTCTAAATCATGAGTACATAGGTAATGGTTTGCAATCGAATAATTAAGTTGTTAAGATTTGTACCCTACTTTTCTCCCTAATGGGGATCCATTTTATCCTCCCAGAAACCTAGTGAGATAGGTTGGGCTGAAAGTGAATGGTGTAAGGTTTCCCAGTGAGCTTCTGTGACGGCAGAGTGGGGGTTCAAACCTGCGTCTGTCCGAACTTCCCTGACAGTAATCACTACACCAGGCCGCCTCTCGCCTCTATTTCTTTCTTCCTCTTATGTAACCAATGGACTGCTTATACAACTATGCCAGTGTGTAGTGTAGTGGTCAGAGTCTCAGGCTAGTATCAGGGAGACTTGGGTTAAAATCCCACTCTGTGCCATGGAAGCTCGCTGTGTGACCTTAGGCCAGTCATCCTCTTTCAGCCTAACCTACCTCACATGGTTGTTGTGAGAATACAATGGAGGAGAAGAGAAGGATGGAAGCTACATTGGGTTAATCGGGGAGAAAGGCAGGGTACAAATGAAGTCAATAAATAAAAATAGGGTGTTGTTTTTTTCCCCTTCCTGAAAATTGTGTCAAGTGGTCCATGTACACCAAATAAAAGCTGAGCTTGGTTCTTGCTTACCAAGAAAGGCTATGAAGATGCCTGGCTGGCTGTGAACAACCCTAAGTTGTGAATTACTAAGATTTTTCCTGCTTCCACAATGGGTTGCAATTGCCAGTCTGGTGTAGTGGTTAGGAGCATGGACTCTAATCTGGGAGAACTGGGTTTGATTCCCCACCTCCACATGCAGCTGCTGGATGACCTTGGGCAAGCCATAGTTCTGTCAGAGCTGTTCTCTCAAGAGCTCTCTGAGCCCCACCTACCTCACAGGGTGTCTGTTGTGGGGAGGGGAAGGGAAAGGAGTTTGTAAGCCGCTCTGAGACTCTGAGTGAAGGGTGGGGTATAAATCCAATCTCTTATTTTCTTCTTGATTCCCCACTTCTCCACATGCAGTTGCTGGTGTGACCTTGGGTCAGTCATAAATTCTTTCAGAGCTGTTCTCTCAAAGGGTAGTTCTCGAGAGAGCTCTCTGAGTCCCACCTACCTCACAGGGTGTCTGTTGTGGGGAGGGGAAGGGGAAGCTCGTCTGAGACTCCTTCGGATAAGGAAGGGTGGGGTATAAATCCAATCTCCTCCTCCTCCTCTTCTTTTTCTTCTTCTTGAGGAAAGTCTCTTAAGTAACAGAGATAGATGTTCAGGGACCAGGCATACAAATGCACTTCTAAACATTGGCCTCGTGCTGACAGCAAAAAGTAATTATGGTTGTGGGAAGGGGAGGAATGCAGCTAGGTGAAACTTGGCTGAGTAGTACCACCTGTGAAAAGGATAGTCCAACTGCAGCCTTATTTTCAAATCTGTTACAGATATGTTCAGTTGAACATAGGTCTATATTTTATGCTAGAGTAAGCTTGAAGCGTTCACTCAGCAATCTTTCTTCCTTTTTCTCGATATCAGATTCAGTGTACACATACCGTTGACTTAAGACAGCTACTGTAGCATAATAGCTTGGCGAATAAATTATGATTCATGAGGTCCCTGGTTCAAATCTCTCCTCTGTCAAAAACTCATTAGATGGCCTTAGGAAAGCCATTCATCTTGCAATATGGAGCTAATAATGCTTGTCCATTTTGCAGAGCTATTATAAAATATTACAAGGCAATATCTGTGAATCACATTGAACACTGAAAGTGCTATGTAAGAGCTGAGTATTTTTATCACTGACCATGTGAATTATCTTGAAATACTTCACAGGCTAAAATAAAGGCATGCTGTGGTGTTTGTGGTGATCGCTGTGTAAAAATACCCTTCCAGAGAAGCTGGCTGGGTTGGGAGTAGAAGGGGCATCATGGTTCAGTGGTTCCACTCTTACAAGACTGGCTGATTCAAAAAGGTAGGCTGCTTGGCCCCATGGTGTTTGGGGTCCTGCAGGGATCCATCTTGTCCTGATGCTCTTTAATATCTAAGCGAAACCACTGGGAAAGATGGTCCAGCAATTTGGAGTTGCCATAAATATGCAGATAACATCTAGCTTTGTTTCTTCTTAGCAGCTGAGTTGGGCAGATCCGCTGAAGTCCTGAACAGGTGCCTGGAGAAGGTAACTGAATGGATCAGGGGCAATGAACTGAAGCTCAATCCATATAAGACTGAGGTATTGTGGGACAATGACTAAGGAGTTCCTGGAAGGGGGTTGGATGTGGGCGCCAGGCTCCCCACACTTTTGTGCTGGCCCAGACAGTGAAGAGTCTGGGAGTGACACTGGATGCCTCTCTTTCCATGGAGGCCCAGGTTGCTGCAGTTGCCAGATCTGCGTTTTTCCATCTTTGCCCTATCCCCCCCCCCCCCCAAGAACTAGTGATGGTGATCCATGCAATGGTCACTTCCAGACTTGATTAATACAACTCGCTCTACGCAGGCTTACCCTTGAAGCTGATCCAGAAATTACAACTGGTGCAGAATGCAGTGGCGTGCCTGCTGATGTCGACGCCTGTGCAGGCTCACGTTAGGCATGCGCTCCGCCAACTGCATTGGTTACCCATTGAGTACCGGATTCGCTTCAAGGTGCTGGTTTTGACCTTTAAAGCCTTATATAGCCTGGGACCAACATATCTAAGGGACCACGTCTTCCCATATACGCCTCAAAGAGTGTTACGCTCTAAAGATCTACACCTCCTGGTGGTCCCTGGCCTACGGAACGCCCGTCTTGCCTCAACCAGGGCCAGGGCTTTCTTTGTTCTGGCCCCAGCCTGGTGGAACATGCTCCCTATTGAGACCAGGGCCCTGCGGGATCCTCTTCAATTCTGCAGGGCCTGCAAGATGGAGCTGTTCCACCAGGCCTTTGAGGTTGCTGTCACCCGTCCATGTACTGACCACTCACAACTGGCTTTTAACTCACTGCACCATCGGGCCAGAATTTTATAGCCAACTGACACTGTTTCAATATGTACCCATTGTTTTAATTGTTATAATGTTGAAGCATCTAAGTATCTAACAGCAAATTGTGCAGCATTATAAGGGAACACATTGCTTTTGCAAAACATTAAGGGAACATAGCTTTTGCAAATAGAAAAGACAACTCATTGCTTTAGCAGGTAGGAAGACAAGACTGCATGACCATATTAGGCATTGCTAGGCCCGTTACTAGGGGAGTGCTGACCTTGCTTGTTGTTATTGCTCAGTGCATACCTCCTTTATCAAGAAAGATTCACACCTGGCTGATGACAGGAAACTTGTAGCCTTCCCACAAGGGACATGAGATCAGCCAAGGATGTTGTGGTTTAGAAAAAGTACAGACTGCTCCAAATGCTGTCAAGGTCTTCTGTTTAATAATCTTGCATGCTAATTCTAAGAAATGACCAGGAAAAATGATTTTTTTAAATGTACTCTGTGGAGATCTCTATATAAGTATCCGTCCCGCCTGCATTCTGGGTACAGCTCTGTTTTGAAAGTGCCCCGAGGTACTTTTAGCTGTACCTGCGTGCATAATAAACAACTGTTGACTCTCCTTCCTGATTCTCTGGTGGTCTGTCTTAGATTTTCCTGCTACAATGTTTTATCATGTTTTAAATTGAAATTGTATTTATTATAATGATGTTACCTGCCCTGAGCCCGCTTGTGGGATGGGCGGGAAATAAATGCAAATAATAAATAAATAAATAAATAAAACACCATCCCCTTTGAAGCTCACCCTACTCTCTTTTAAGTGTCAGGTCAAGATATTCCTTTGTACAGAGGCTTTTAACTAAGGAGTTTTATCTTTTAAACATTGTTTTCACTGTCTTTTTCTAGACCGTGGACTGTTTTATGAGTACCATTTTAGGCTACTAAATGTTTAATGCTGTTTTTCTGCTATGGTTGGGGATTTTATGCTATATTAATTTTAATTATTTTATGCGGTTGCTATGATTGTATCATGCTTTTCTTTCTAAACCAGCTCTAGCAGGTCTCTGGAGAGGGAACATGTAAAATTTCTAAATAAATACACACAGCTTACCACTGATCTTTTTTCTTTACCCAAGAAGGACTGTATGAAGAGAAGGGAGCAGCTGGCACCCAGGTATGAACCAACCATATAATTCCTGTACTTTGGTAATAAGTTGAGCTGGCCTCTGTACATTCCATTTCATCTTCCTATAAGGCTTCAACAAGATTATCAAGAATATACTGTGTGCTGTCAGCAGGCAAAAATAAATATCGCATTTACCTTTTATTAATCTGTTCAATTAGCTGTACTAAGTGCCAGCAATAAGGACTTTAGGAGCATTGTGTAATATGAGCCCAAGTGTGTTAACTCAGATAAGCTCCACTGAGGTCAATTGGACTGAATCTCACAAAATAATGCAATCCCAAACACAGCTACACTATTCTAACTCCATTGAAGTCAATGGGATTCCAAGGATACAACTCTGCTCAGGATGGCACTGTGTCTCACAGTACAATCATAAGAACATTTTCCTGGGAGTAAGCCCTATTAAATAGACCAGAGTAGGATTCCTGCTTAGGATCGCTTTCCATGTTTGCAGTGTTATTCAAAGTCTCATGAGACCTGTTTAGTTTTTTTTATAATAACATTACTGCTTAAAATAGTATTATCTGTATTTTGAACAGTATCTTGTATCTTGAGCAAGATGTTCAGTTGATTAATGGAACACAGGAACAATTGCACAGTGTTATTGTGAACTGTTTGAAACCTTTTAAATACAAAGGTGTGCCTAATGACATACAGTTTATTTTTAATGGGAGAAGTTAATATCTGTTTGCTTGCACAGCAGGTTTCAACATTCAGCCAATGTAGTAACCAGGTGTTTTCAGCCCCTGATAAATAGTGTGCTGCAATTTTGACACTTCCAATAGCAATGAGCCTTGAAACACTGTTGCTTTTTACCTTCTGTATTCTTGAAACTTGCAACTCAGCATTGCACAAAGAATCTAAAATGAAGCATGCTATTTGTAACAGTAAGAATGGTCAGTTAGCAATGTTCCGTATGATTGTAGAGCATTCCAGCATGAAAGCACACATCCTTGCTGCCTCAATCCTCCCCATGCACCAGTCATAAAGCTTACATATGACTTTCCCTGGCCCTCTCTGAAACTAGGGAAATTAAACCACTGTTCCTGGCCTGTGGAAGAAGAGCTGCTTTCAGCATTCCAAATCGCAGAGGGTTCCGCCTCACTTGTCACATCTAATTCTGCACCGTGTGCTTGGCCTTCAGGATTTCCATTGGATTAAGACCCGGGTGCCGCAAGACAGGGTGAGCTCCTGTCTCTAGTTCCAGCTCCTGCCAACCTAGCAGTTCGAAAGCAAGAAATTGCAAGTAGATAAATAGGTACCACTTCGGTGGGAAGGTAACAGCGTTCCGTGAGCCTTGGTGTTTAGTCATGCCGGCCACATGACCACGGAAACGTCTTCGGACAGCGCTGGCTCTTCGGCTTTGAAACGGAGATGAGCACCGCAACCCTAGAGTCGGATTCGACTGGCTGTCGAGCAAGGGAACCTTTACCTTTTTACTGCCTGAAATGCTGCCCAGATTCCCACCTGTCTTCCTCACCAAGTGATCCTTCATGGAACTTTGAACCTCTAGGTTGTAGGGGACTGAGATCTTTGTGGCTGACCAGATGCCCAAATGCTCATTAACTACTCCAGACAATATCCGTATGTAGAAAAGGATAGGTAATAATATCTTCCTCCTCGTCCATTCTCCCTCTTCAACCCTCTGTTCTCTGTGGGGCTTGGAAGAGAACCCTAGTCTGTGATAAGGGGGAGAGAGCTTAGACACCTCAGAAATTAAGCTTCAACAACACTTTCTTGTATGTTCAAAAGCCTCAATTCTATATATATATGAAAGTTTTATCTCAGCAACCTCTATACCTTGGACCCTCATATTTATATATTCCCTGCATGTTTAACAAAATCTTTATTCTGTTTTTGAACGTTAATCTACCTCAAGTGATATTTCACAAGGATTTATAAAACAAGACAACTCTCTTCCCTCTAGTTCCTGTGCTAGGTCATAAGCCTAAACTAAAATCTGTGACAGGGTGGGACAGTTAAAGCTTATAAAATAAAATAAAAAAGAAATACATGCTGAAGGGCAGCTCAGTCACTGAGGGGAATTAAAAATATTTTTGGTGGGAAACTCTTCCTGGATGTTGGGAAAGAGACAGGGGTCTGTCATACCAGCGTATGATTGAAAGTGCCAATGTCTTCATATATGAGAGGATGAAGCAAATTGTGCTATATGAGTTTGTAATACATGAGCAGATATGCATGGGTCGTTGTAAAGATTTCTGGAAAATAAGTTTGCATAACTTCAGCATAACGAAGGTAGGGTCAGGGAGCCTGCTTCAGATGACATTTTAAAGTGCATCAGCTTTGGGGTTGCTATTTGGATTTCATGCTTTAATCACTAAACCACACTTGGGTTATGTCTGCATTAATCAAATCTTAAACAGTGAAAATCAGGGACTTTAAAGATCAATGATTAGTTTGTTTCCTTGGGGTCAGGGAAGGGTGTTCAGTAGTTGTGCAGTCGTTATATGGAGTCCAAGAATCTTATTAGGAAATCAGTTTTGCCCAACATTCAAAACATCAATATCTGTGTCAATGAGGACCTTCCTAGTCTTTATCTTTTATGCTCAGCTACTGACATTGTAGTATGGCTATTTGCCTGCCACGTGCATTTATTATATAGTACATGTGACATCACTAGTCTTATAGTGGAGCAGTAGTTATGCACATAACTACACATGGAAAACACATGTAATTCTGGAGATATGGTACAATGCAACTGAAGATAAGAAAACCAAATATTATGAGGCAGCTTCTCCAGCTTTTTTAAAATGGGAAAGAAAGAAAAAATTATGGTGGAGAATCTTCAGTCCTCTTCTGTTCCCATTCTGTTGGTACTGTTGTACAAAAGAATAACTAGTTTTTTACATGCATTCTACATACATTGTATAACGAATTACTTTTTTTTATTACAGAAGGTCCCTTTGACCTCACTGAGACTGTCTTCCAAGTAAATGTGCACGGGATTGTGTCACACATTACATGATTCATTGCTGGACTTATTTCAGGCAATATAAGATGAACAAAGCAAAACTGGTATTTCACAGGCATCTCCTCATAGAAGACAAACAGCTGGATTTGTGCAGAACCAGACTGTGCTTACAGATTGTATTATCAAAATAGTTTACACACTTAAGATGGGAAATTGCTTTTCGTAAAATAAAGAGAAAGAAATCTGTGTATATGACATATTTTTCCATTTAATTTTTTTATGCCTGGAGTATATCTTTCCCACTGTGGCAGATGCACAGAAGCAATCAGAAGAGCTACAGTATGTTTTCCCTGAAATATTAATTGTAAAATCTATTCTTCAGAATTGTATGTTAACAAAACTGATTGTCACACTGAGGAAATTAGGATGGTAATTTCCCCCTAAATAATACACAAAATTATGTTTTCATGTGCTTTCCCAGAACCCTTTCATACCCGTAATGTTCTCAATATGGGGCTTCTTAAAGTATATTATAAATTAGCATCAATTACTATGGCTCACAGCATCATCAGCCTAAAGAGAGAGACAACAGAAGTCACATAACATTGTACCACCAGATGCTAGGGGACACCTCGTGCACTTCATGAATTTTCAATTGAAAGGCACAGTTGCTGGTTAGAATAATTTATATCCATCTATACAGGTGTAGTTTGTTTATTCCTGCTTAAACAATCACTCATACCTGCAATGGCTGTTTTTTTTTTCCTTACAGGAACCTAGCCTAGATTTTTGATACACTGTACAACTTACTTTACGATATGCATAAGGGCAGCAAGTAATTTATGCTTTAGTGGAGTGAACAGGCAAAGAAAGAAAGCAAGTATTGTATATGCTTTGTAATACAGAGCACAGCTTCCCAAGTGCAGGATTATGGCAGCAGTCTCTTTCCAAAGATTCAGTACTAAGCCAGAAGTCACATTCAAAAGGCATTGTGTACATCATTCCTGATAGCTGGGTTTAATCCGTACATCAAAAACAAACTGGAGTTTGCTCCTGAGTGGTACATACCTGGTTAATTGCCAGGCTCATATTGCCTCTTCCCTGCTGCCCCTATGCAGTGTGCCAAGACTGAAAACCTTCAGTTATCTCTAGTTGGTCATGACAAATGAATGTTTGTTTTGTTCCGAGTTGACATTTGTTTCATTCCAAATAATTGGGATTCTTAAACAGGACTAAACTAACAGGTGGATTTCATGTCTTTCACAAATGAGGGGTTACTCAGGACAGTAAAAGGCAGCTCTTCTGTGGGTGATGCACAGATAAATGGGAGGTGAAGTTCTTCCTGTTATTTCAGCCTCATGCTGTGGGGGGAAAAACCTCACCCATTAAACTTCTGTATAAGGAATGCAGCCATTAACAGTGCAGGACCTCCACCATAAAAATAGCTGCCCATCTTATCCAGGACTTAAAAGTTAGGCTCAGTGATGTACACAGTTCATGATTGCTAACAGCAATGCAGACTATAGCTTTTTCTGTGCATGGTTGTAAAGCTTTTAACTATACACTCTGCCTATATTGTTAAATGCAAGAGAATGCAACAGCACCTTCCCTTCCTTTCTTGTACACCTTAAGAAAACAATGGAATATACCTAGATCCTCTCAAGTAGGTGAAGAAGACAGGACATGACGTGGCTGCAATTACTGCCTTAGACTCTCTAAAGATACTTTCTACTTTAAAGATCAGTAAACTTACTGAGAAATGGTTGCAACTCTTTGAAAAGGGATCCAGCCAGTTATATACCACAGCTAGTAGGTTTGAGGAGCTGCGGTGGCTCAAGTGGTTAAGACGCTGAACTGCAGGCTGTGGAAGGTCGGTAGTTCAGCAGTTCGAGACCCAAGTGTGCCGCATGACGGAGTGAGCGCCTGTCTCTAGTTCCAGCTCCTGCCAACCTAGCAGTTTGAAAGCAAGAAATTGCAAGTAGATAAATAGGTACCACTTCGGTGGGAAGGTAACAGCGTTCTGTGCGCCTTGGTGTTTAGTCATGCCGGCCACATGACCATGGAAACGTCTTTGGACAGCGCTGGCTCTTCGGCTTTGAAACGGAGATGAGCACCGCAACCTTAGAGTCGGACTCGACTGGCTTTCGAGCAAGGGAACCTTTACCTTTACCTAGTAGGTTTGAGCATTTAAGTTTCTAAACTAAAGTCCTAGTGGGACACTCACTTCTCCTTCCGCATTCAGTCATAAGTGATGGATTAGTCTTACTTAGGATGTATGGCCTATAATTAGTAACAAATGGGGATCCACAAGAAACTTGTGGGAGCAGCTATCCCATTTTCCCCACCTTTGCTTCCTTTCTCCCCCCTCCTCCTACTTCTCTCACTCTTTCTCTCTCCCACCACCACCTCTTATTTTCTCTCTCCTTCATTCCTGTCACTTCCTCTCTTTCTGCCTCCCACTCCATCACTCTTTCTGCCCGCATCACTCTCCCAGCTACCCACCTGCTTCCTCCCCCCCACCCCACAGCATCAGTGGCAGCAGTGGCTTTCCAGGTATTATAGCCATTCTCCCAGCTACAGGGATCAGTTTCCCTAGGGTTGCAGCTTCAGGTTGGGAAATTCCTGGAGATTTGGGGGTGAAGCCTTGGGATGATGAGGTTTGGGGAGGGAAGCAACCTCAGCAGGGTATAATGCTATAGTTTCCACACTCCAAAGCAGCCATTTTCTCCAGGAAAACTGATCTCTGTCATTGGAGTTGTAATTCCAAGTGGTCACCATCCCTCACCTGGAGGTTGGCAATGCTAGTTCCCCTGGAGGAAATGGCTGCTTTGGAAGGTGGAGTCTATGGCATTAGACCCTCCACTCAACCCCATCTTCCCCAGGCTCCACCCCTCAAATCTCCAGCAATTTCCCAACCTGGAGTGGCAAACCTAATCCGACAGCCAACCTACTTTTATGTGCCCTTCTTGTCTTCAGCATTCCATCCCTTCCCTCACTACAGCCTCTACCTAGGAAAATTATAGTCTTTCTCCACAGTGAGGACCAAAGCAGTTTACATTATTTTCTCCTCTACTCCTCCTTCCTGGCCACCAGTGGGGGATGGGGGGTTGGGTTGCCAGATTTGGTTTGGGAGACTCCTGGAAATTTGGGGATGGAGCCTGGGGAGAACAGGTTCCTCAATGGGGCATAATGCCTACAGTCCACCCTCCAAAGCATCCATTTTGTCTAGGAGAAATGATCTCTAGTCTAGAGATCCCTGACATCCCTACTCTTCTCTTTTTTATCTACCAGCCACCCTGTGAACTAGGTTAGGCTGAAAGTATGTGACTGATCCAAAATCCTCCAGTGAGCTTCCACAGCAAGATGCGGATCTGAACCTGGGTCTCCCAGACCCTACTCTGAAGCTCTAAATGCTGCACTACACTGGCTTTCATAGGGTGGCTACTGTTGAACAATAGCAAGCAGCCAGGGCTAGTTGAATCATGCAAGTTGGATGGTATTAAGTCAGTCAGAGGCTGCTGTCAGGCCTAGGGCTGCCAGCCTCCAGGTGGGACATGGAGATCCCCCAGAATTGCAAGTGAACTCCAGATGACAGGGATCTGTTCCCCTGGAGAAAATGACTGCACTGGAGGACTGATTCCATGGCATTATATTCAGCTGGGGCCTCTACCCTCCCCAAACCCTGCCCACCTCAGACTCCACCACGAAATCTCCAGGAATTTCAAACCTGGAGCTGGCAACCCTAGTCAAGCTGAGCCCCAGTGAATCTTCCCTCAAAGACCAAAATAGGCTAGAAAGGCCCCTGCCTCCTCTTACTCACAAAAACCCACCTTGGAAGGTTACTGTTGCCTAGCAACAGCCACTGAGGAAATCTGTTTTTTAAAGCTACAGGTGCTCTTTTTATCATTTTTGGATTTTTTAAACTCCTTAGTGTATTTTTTTTAGATTTCACATTGTTCTGCAAACCTGGGGTCCTTTTCAAGGTTTGTAGAAATATCTGAGCTAACAATGTATATTATAAAAGTACAAATATTTATTAGGGTGTACACATGTTAAAACATATACTGATAAAAATCTTTATGTAAGTATCAGACTTATAAAAACTTATCAAATGTTAATACATGTGATGGGTAAACACTTTCCTACTGAAGATCAAATGTGTTTCGGCCCCTAAGGGCCTTCCTCAGTGGTCACAATTATCAATATAGTATAGACACACATTCATAGACCTGTATACAAGATCTTTAGTATTCATATATTAAAACCAGATGTCGTTTCCTTGTATATTTGTAATTGTATTGCTGGTATTAGTGATGGGCCATAGGTATAGCCATATCAATTCCACCAATTATTCTGGTAACAGAGATTTCATAGGTCTGAATGTGTGTCCCTCCATCAAATTCTCTCATAATAACTAACTTACTAATACAGAAACTGTGAAAAACAAGAACTCTACAAGTATATTGTTTTACTAACACTTTGAATATTAATATTTAACACGGATGTGATCTCCCACTCTTGGGTTTTTAGTTAGTGTGGGTATCTTTCCTTTATCCATAGATGTAGTTCCCCTCCCAATATTTTTCTTTGTAGTTCTGTAGTCTCATTTTAAAAAATAATAAAAATACCCCTCCAGGGGTTTAAAAAAAAGATTGTTGTGATGATAAAATGATGTGTCAGGTGTGGGTCTTATACACTGAACGAGCCTCTTTGACAAAGGGAGACTACAAATATAATTGATAGATTTTAAAAAACCAATCTTGGTGTATTTTCAGTCTTAAGGGAAGTTAGAGAAGACAATACCATATTATTTTTTTATTTATGTATACATTCTTACTGGTAGGAAACTACTTTTCAGAAAATAAAATCTAGCCTTTTTTGTCACTAGGACAGTGCCTCTTGATCCCATTAGTGCTGACTACTGAATATGACATGCATTTTTTATTGTAAAATATTTATATCTGCAAACTAACTTGTTTCAGAGTAGAATCAAAATTTAGCTTTGCTGTGACTCATCTTGTTTCATTATTATCTCTCTGGAAGGTAGCTCAGAAAACAATACCTTTGCAAATATGTTGTCTTGCTTGGTAGTTCGTTTTTTAATCGGGACACTGAGGCTCATATTTCACGCATTACCCTTTTAATATTCAACCCAATATCCAATCCAAATCATAAATGTCAAAATGTAAAAAG